>NW_006263385.1:17226-25427 GCF_000469605.1 Apis dorsata
ATTTTTCTTAACGATTGATATGGATAAAGAAAAATTGGAATATACGATATCAGAAAATGGTACAAAGTTTATTTGAATTTAAAGGAATATTTATTATAAATGGTAAGAAGGTGTGAAAGAATTGCGCCTGCCAACGGTGGCGTTATTTATGGTAAATAGGTCATGGTTTTGCGACGGATAGATTGCGAAATTGTGGCAGTTCTTTGAACTTTTCTTGCGGTGAAGGAAACCGATATTTCAAGCGGCTGTATGTAATTATTGATATTACGCCGCAGTATACACGTGTACATGAACGCTACGCCAGCCAACTACTACCATAACGTAGCTCTAGATTTCCTCGTTAAAACCTAGAAACCTCGAGCCATCTCTTTTAGATAACATTTTTCTTTGAGGAAAAAAATAAACCCTCTCTCATATATATATATATATTCGATAAAAAAAAAGGAAGAAGAAGGAGAGAGAGAGAGAGAGGAAAGAAAGGAAAACAGTGAAAAATGTAAAAAGAAGAAAAATATCCGCAAGAGAGACGGCAAGGCTGGTTTCCATTTGAACTCGTAGCATGATTGGACGTAGTTAGTTCGGGACCGAGGCAACACGCATCCCAAACTTTGATTAAACGAGTCGCAGGGACCCGCGGCCCGACTCATTTGTCTGCCGTCTGCCTCTCTTCCCTCTCTCTCTCTCTCTCCGCCTTTTTCCCTCTTTCCTCCCCTATCTTCGTGATTCCTCCACCGGTACCAAGAATCGTAACGATTCCTTGAACCTCGCCCGCGAGGGTGGTCAAAAGTTTCCGCTGTTTCCCTCCTTTAAAACAACTGCTCGCGATCTTTATCATCCTGTTACCCCTCTATCGAACCGATTCTAAGAAAATCGGCACCAATTTTCCCCGCGGAAAAATTCACTCTTCTTCGATGAGAAGAATCATCATCGATCATCGATTGGAGACAAATATTATTAGAATAGAACGATTGCTTATTAGAATATTATTAGAATAGAAAAATTGGAAATCTACTTGTTTAGAAATCTCGAGATAAACATTAATCGGTAGAAAAATGAGAAACCAATCTCCTTACACTCGATAAACAGTGGATTATCTATATGTAAGGTATGCACACGAGGTATATCGGTCGAACAAAAACCTATAAACATCAGGAAACTATAAAATCCTCGATCACTAGCAGCTAACACGGGCATAATAAACGCTAACGCGGATACCGTTAAAGCAGTTTCGTAGCGCGAACAGATACACTACCGCGAAACTAATAATTTTCTAATATCTTTCTTCAACCGTGTCTCCAAAAAAAAAAAAAAGAAAAAAGAAATAAACTCTCCTTTCCCCTATAGCGCAAAGCAAACGTATATCCGTATATATATATATACGGTGCGTGTATACACATATCGTTTAAATGGCAAAGGCTCGTACGAGCGATTTCCTCGACGAGGCTCACCGATGCTCTTCCGCGTGCTTGACCGACTCTCACGGTTTCCTTCGTCCAGCCAAGCGGACGTTAATCAGAGATAATGGAACGGTTAAAAAATCTTTGCTGCTTCGATCGAGAATTTGGGGGAAGAACTCGTTCGAAGGGAAGGGATTTTCGACTCGAAACGATTTTTATCGTTGGTTTGGACGAATGGGGAGGCCGCGAAAAACGAGGCATTCGGTGAACGGATAATGGTACTCGCCACCTTGGACGTGTACAACGGCCCTATTCCCTTTGGAACATCTGTATGGAAGCCGTCCGCGGCCCGATATCGGGTTACCAACGTCATCGTTGTCGATGCGACCCGAGCAGAGGGACTACGAGCGACGAAACAGAAGGACAGGGACCACACACGGACCGTTTCCACGGCTGCGAAACTACCGTAACTCGCCTCCTCGGCCACGTGAGACGTTACGCATTTCGTATCGAAACTTGCGAATCAGATTACCTTCAAAAATATCCCTTCCTTCCGACATTTTCTTTTATCTTTGGAAACGAAATCATTCGAGGTTAGGGCTAATCGGAGCTCTCTTAAAACTTTGCTGAAAAGGAGATATATAAGAGATAGGATTCCGTTTCCACGGAATTAAATTAAATTCAAAAATCCCTTTTTTTCTTTTATCTTTGGAAATTAAATTATTGGAAGTTGGCTAATCGGAGCTCTCTTAAAACTCTGCTAAGAAGCAGATATATAAGAGATATAAGGACTGTTTCCATGAAATTAAATTAAATTACCTTCAAAAATCTCTTTTTTTTTTTATATTTTCTTTTATCTTTGGAAACGGAACGAAATCATTGGAGGTTAGTTAATTGAAGCTTTTTTAAAACTCTTCTGAAAAGGAGATATATAAGAGATAGGACCGTTTCCAGGAAATTAAATTAAATTACCTTCAAAAATCCCTTTTTTTCTTTTATCTTTGGAAACGAAGCGAAATCATTTAAGGTTACTTAATTGAAGCTTTCTTAAAACTCCTCTGAAAAAGAGATATATAAGAGGTGCAAAATAGGACCGTTTCCATGAAATTAAATTAAATTACCTTCAAAAATCCCTTCTTTTCGATATTTTGTTTTATCTTTGGAAACGGGACGAAATCATTCGAGGCTCTCTTAAAACTCTTCTGAAAAAGAAATATATAAGAGATAGGACCATTTCCACGAAATTAAATTAAATTACTTTCAAAAATCTCTTTTTTCTTTTATCTTTAGGAAATTAGATTATTGGAAGTTGGCTAATCGGAGCTCTCTTAAAACTCTTCTGAAAAGGAGATATATAAGAGGTGCAAAATAGGACCGTTTCCATGAAATTAAATTAAATTATCTTCAAAAATCCCTTCCTTTCGATATTTTCTTTTATCTTTGGAAACAGGAAGAAATCATTGGAGGTTGGTTAATTGAAGTTCTCTTCTAAAAAGGAGGCTTAATCCACCTTTAAGCCTTGCGTCATATCCTTTACGCAATGATCACAGATGAAAGGAGATTCGTAAGAGGGACTACGAAACTATCGTAACTCTCTTCAAGTACATTTGATATCGAAAGTTGCCAATTACTTTCAAAAATTCCTTTCTTTCGATATTTTCTTTTATCTTTGGAAACGAGAAGAAATCATTGGAGGTTAGTTAATTAGAATTCTGTTAAAACTCTTCTAAAAAGGAGATCCATAAGAAGTGCGAGATAGAATCATTTCCTACTACGAAATTAAATTAAATTATCTTCAAAAATCCCTTCCTTTCGATATCTTCCTTTATCTCTTCGAAATCAGAACGAAATCATTAGTTAATTAGAGCTCTCTTAAAACTCTCTTCTAAAAAGAAGATCCATAAGAGATAGAATCGTTTTACTACGAAACTATCGTAATCAAACTATCTTCGAAAGCCTCTCCCTTTCGATATTTTCTTTTATCTTTGGAAACAGGACGAAATCATTGGAGGTTAGCTAATTGAAGCACTCTTAAAACTCTTGCAAAAAGAAGATATATAAGAAGTAGATAGAATCATTTCCACCAAAATTAAATTAAATTATCTTCAAAAAATCCCTTCCTTTCGATATCTTCTTTTATCTTTGAAACCAGGACGAAATCATTAGTTATTAGAGCTCTTTTAAAAAGGAGATCCATAAGACGTGCGAGATAGAATCGTTTCCTACGAAACTATCGTAATCAAACTATCTTCAAAAACCTCTCCCTTTCCATATTTTCTTTTATCTTTGGAAGCAGGAAGAAATTGAAGATTAACACAATTAAAAAGGTTTTAAAAAGATTTTTAAAAAGGAGACTTAATATCTCACTGTTTTAAACACTTTACGAGAGTCAAAGTTGACGAGAGATGGAAGGAGATCGAGAACGGAAGGTGCGAGATAGGGATATCCGTGCGTGGAAACAATGGGATCAGAGGTGGTGGAAGAAGGCGCCACCGGAACTATGGCCGGGAGGAGGAAGCCTGTGTTGCCGGATGGGAGGAGGAGGGCAGCGCGCGCCAAGACGCGAGTAGAAAAAACAAAGGAGGGACGTGTATACGATTCCCTACCGGCGATAAACGTCCCCGAAGCTCGCAGGGAGGGTTTCGCGTGACGGAAACACGCGAGAAAACGTGAATACACGCGTGTCTTCCCGTGGGCCGGCCGTGGATCGCGTCGCATAAAGTAGGTGGATATGGCTTGTCCCCGTGGCCAACCGCCTCGTAGATAAGCAATTACGATGGAATCCGCAGATAAGGGGACAAATTCGAATTCCGAGATTCGGGGCTCCGATAGGATCGACACGAGGACACCTCTTCTTCGCCTCCTTCTCACCCTTTCCTTCACTCTCCTTCACGTTCCCACGAACCGTATCACCGTATCCCCTCCTCCCTCCACCCTCCTTCCTCGTCGAACTCTGCGATCGTATTTTCCGCCTGAGAATTCGCCTTGTACGATCTATTTCGAAATAACAGGGAAGTACGTTGTGACGTGTCTGGATATCTGGATACGTAATGGTTTCACAGTTTCGTGGATTTTTTTTTTTTTTTCTTTTCGCGAGGATTCTTTCTTTCACGGTAGTCGTTCGCTCGACCCGTTGGATGTAAGACGAGATTTCTCATTGTCTGGTGGAAATCTGTTGGCGGAACGGGTTTCACGACCGTGAAAATCTGCGAGAGATACGTAATGTATACTTTTTTTAAGAGAATCGATTTGTGCAAGACTATATAAGCCTGGAGTTATGGAAATATATTCAATATATACGTAAGATTCTCTGTATCGTTCAATTTTATCGAATATTTCGAATCTCGAGGAAATAATTCGTTGAAATATTTAGGAAAAAATTAAAAGTTGTCTCAACGTCGTGCCAATCGAAAGCAACGATCCAAAATTTGGAACGCAGTGTTTTTCCCCCAATTTTACACTCGATTCTTGGTGTCGATATCCTCTGGTTTCCATCCGAACAACTATCACGATTCGAACGAAAGCTCTTATCAACGGCCGCGTTTCGCCGGATACCACTATTACACGGGTACACAACGTGTGCACACGCATATTGGATACGCACATTTACATAGGATAGTACAAACGTATCGCGTTACGATGGAGCAACGCCCATCGGTTTCGGATAGCAGAGAACGCACGAAATCGCCTAGCCACGACGCTCAATACGCGAAACGTTTCGCGTAGAACACGGAGCGGGGATTTGACACAATCGGGACCGGCGATTGCCACTTTGATGGGTGGCGAGCTAGGCGATAGTAACAACGTCGACTTTTACCTATACACGCGCTCGCCCGTCGTCGTCCTTTGAACGCTCGCCTCTGGTGTTGAATTGCCAACATGCGGGGATTATTCGTGTTCCCTCGATCGATCAGAATTTCGAGAGATATTCGATAATCGATTCGAATTCGATTTATCGTTCGTTTGGAAAATGTGTCGAAGGATATATAATGTATTCGCTAATCCATTCGTTTTTCTAAATTTCTTTTTCGTTATTCTTCGTAATTCGAAAGATGTGTGAATTAATTTTAAGAAGTTACAAGATCTCTTATCTGCCGTCAATTTTTCGTTATTATATTAGGAGATGAAATTTGAAAAATCTGTAATAATTTTATAATATTAATGATACAGAATCTTTTATATGAATTGTATTATAAATAGAAATTTTTCTTTTCCATTTTATATTTGTATATTTGAGAATTGGAATGGGGACGATTTTTATAGTAGACGTGTTTTTAAATACAATATTTAACGTGGGCGGGTATGGGGTAACGATTTATCGAGATTATTGCGACGATTTTTGAAACAGATTTGTCCGAATGGATTAAGAATCGACGTATTCTATATAAGAATAGGGAAACCGGAAGTCGACCTCGTACAGCGAGATTTATAGTCTTTCGAGTGTCTCGTTGCTGGCTCTTGCACGATACCCACCCCGCCCACGAACGGCAGTAGATTACGCGGTTTTTGCACCGTGAAGCATCCTGTACGCGTTCCCCTAGGCGCACAATTTATCGATTATACAAACAATAAGGAAATCCTCGAGCGAACGAGACGTGGAAGGATTCCGAGGAATGGTTTCGCTTTATGCGACCAGTCCCCCTTTATCCGTCTCTCCTTTATGCGTCGTAAAAATCTTTTATCATTCTTATATTACATGTTCTAAAACAATTTTTCTATCCCTTCTAAACTTACTTTACTTTCCCTTAAACTTAACAACGATTGATAAATTCGTTCGAATCTGATTCGAACTCTTAACAATACTTTCGATTAACAAATTTCTGTTCCAAGACACTTGTTTCAAACTATGAAATTGAAATTTCTGTCGATGGAATTGCAAAATTTCCTATATATGAAATTAAAAACTCGAAATAAAGGATTGTTGGAGCCACTTTCTTCGATCTCCTTCGCCACTCGCCACGACAAATCTCGAAAGGGAAGAATGGATTTTCCTTGGTTGGATCGCGAGGCCGAGTCTTCTCGACACCTCAGGCTTAATTAATTTTAAACAAAGTTAAAGTCAGGTGACGTGCAGCCACCAACGCGAGCGGATGCACTCGACCGAGCGTCGCTGGTAACGTAATACGGAGTCGGACTACCTGACCGATCTGACAGTAAGCTCGAAACAAAATCGAATCGGTGCACGGGGAGCATCCGTACAGCTGGAACTCGTTTATAAACAAGCGTCCCCTTTTTGGTTTCCACTCGAATCGATTGTGAAAAAAGAGAAAAAGAAAAGAAAGAGAGAAAGGCATCGCGTCTCTTAATCTTCTCCCGCTTTTGAGCCGCGTTGCTAATTCCACTTGTGCCATAAATATCAAATTTTGCTCCCGTTTTTATTTATTTCCTTCTTTCTTCCAGTATTTCACTTCCGGTGTTTAATCCCCTCCTAATCTTTTCCCTTTTTACTTTTTTTTAAGAATAAAAATAGAACAAATAAATAATAAATAAAATTCTTTTGATCGAGTACGAAATATTTTAAATAATTGCAACAAATTGTTCTCGCTGGATTTGCCATCTCGCAATTCTCGATATTTAATGTAACAGAGATATGTATCTATAGATTATTCGATGTATTTAATTGTAATTCGCGTTTCAAAGCGAGTATGAATATTTCCATTCGAATAAATTATTAGATAAAGGTACGTGAAAAAGAAATAGAGGATTAGATTCGATGATTTTCTTTTTTTTTTTTTATATCGTCTCTCTCAACGGAATAATAAAACGTTTGGACGTGGAGAGGACCGAGTTCCATTGGGGAGCATGCTCCGTACCGGAAACAAACGTCAACGGCGAACAGATCGATGATTCGCGTCCATGGAAACCGCGGATGGACCAATGCGGGGAGGTTATTCTCCTTTCCGGACAGGCGCATCCGCCTTTCTCGTCTCTTGCTACCCAACCAAAGGAAAAACCTCTGCCGCCAAAGCGAAACCAGTGATATTTATTTCGACCAACTATCTTGCCTAACGTCTCCAACATTCTGCGACAAAAATTTTTCATCAATTTTTGAATAAAACTTCTACAAACTAGTAGAATTTTTTTTTAATTTTATTAGAATTATATCACTTTCATTTTATAATTAAATTATCAGATAATCGATCGATTCTGTATAATTAATCCCCTATTGGATATTGTCGATAATTTTGTTAAGTTAAATATCCTTTAAATCGTGTTTTTGCATAAATAAAATGATGGATCGATTGTTGAATCCTCGAGAAAAAGGCGAGATATTAGGAAAATGCATAGGATTTTCGAATCGAGAAAGATTCAAGAAACTGGAACTCCGCGCGAGGGGCAATTAGAGGGGCAAATACGCGATTAAACAAAGCTCGGATACATTTCAAGTCCCGTGAAACAGATTTCCCCCTCCCGTCCGTTTCCGTTCGAGCAGTGGTTCGATTCCATGGTTCGAGAACTACTACCTATCGGCAAGTTTTACTCATTAAGTAAAGGTATTATCCCGCCTCGTCTGAGCCTGAACGTTCTGCAACGATATGCAATCAAGTGCACAGACGAGAGCGTGCACTTAAATTACTCCTCCTCGAGAGAGTTTATCGAACGTACGACGAGAACTTGCCTCGTTAACACGGAGTTTGAAATCACGGTGGCCAACTTTCAAATTTACCGATACGATACGATACGATACGATACGATACGCCATTTTCGAATCGACTAACGATCACGATGAGAATTATGATTTTGTTTTCCTCTTGTTTTTTTTTTTTTTCCTTTCTTTTTCTTTTTTTCCTTTTTTTTTTTTTT
>NW_006263385.1:25543-26321 GCF_000469605.1 Apis dorsata
GATGCTTGCGATTCGTTTCTATTTTATTTTTTATTTTTATTCGAAATAAATAATTTTTTACGTTGGTTGGATATATTGAATGTACGAATATTGCGTTTCTCCCCTTCCTCTCCCCTCAAACGTTATAATCACTTAGGAAGAATCGATACGGGAAATCGATATTTATTTATTGATATTTATTTCTCTTCGACTTTGTTTATTCTCCTTCCTCTCCAACAATTTTTAAACCTTTGCTAGGAAATATATGAAAGAATAAAGAAATTTTTGCTAATCCGAATTAAAATGAAATTTATTATCTCATTTTTATTCAACAAAGATATTCAACGTAAATTTTTCACAAAGCGAATGTCACTCTACGTTTGAAAGGCTTCTTCCCATTATTATTATTATTATTATTTCGTTTCCCCTTTGGATAAGAGAATTTCAATATTTGACCGTAAGATTGAGGATCCTCCGCCGGAAATCTTCCACCATTTCCCTTTTGATCTTCGGGCGGGGACGGTTGCAGCGCACCCCGAAGACAGTCTTCGTTGTAGAGGGAGCTCGGTTCATCCGGTTCTGGATCCTCGTTTGAGGATCCCGCGGCAGGAGAACTTCCACCCAACTGGACTCGTCTGTCATTTGTGTCCACTGATCGAAGATCGATCGAAACGGTACCCATAGCCTTTTGTCGTTCGATTTATCCTTCTATAATTGAACGATCGTGATGAATGAAGAAAAAATTTATCATTGAACGTGTATTTTTTTTCTTTTTTTTTTTTTTTTTTTTTTTTTTTTT
>NW_006263385.1:26524-37478 GCF_000469605.1 Apis dorsata
TTTAAATCTTAGATTGAAATGTTATGCGTGTTATTTTCGCGATAAATTTCGCGAAAAATTCAATCGTTATTTTTAAGATTTATAGAAGAGTTAAAAAATTGAAAGATATCAAATGGGATATTTATTCCGACGACGTTTTATTTTTTATTATATAAAGTAAATTTTGTTACGTTAAAATATGAATCGTTGTTAATATTCGTATATAATTTTTCAATTGTTGTTTCGATCGATTAAATTTTGTTACGTTATACGAAAAAAAATATATATGTATGCTTGATTGTTTTAAAATGAATTTATTCCATCCATATTACGTATTCGAAAACATCAATGTTTATCAAAAATCCTTGACCGATTATTTATCGTGTTGAAGCGCAAAGGAACGAAATGTTTAAACGAATGAATGAAATGAACGATGAATGAAAACGTTAGAAATGTAGGAAGTAATAAAAATAATATAAAATTCGATAATTAATTCGACACACGAAATAATCGACGAAGATGAAATATGATTGGAGTGGAAAACGTCGTTAAAAAGTTGATGGTTGATTTTGATAAACGAGATTTAAAATCTTAAATTAGATTGATTAGAGAGATTCGTTTGAGTTCTCCGCCCATAAATATATAATATTTTGTTTATTTAGATATAGATAAAGATATAATTACGTGAAAAATTACGATACCAGCGAGGAATTCCTTAAAATAGGCACAAAAGATTGTTTAGTGAACACTCTGATTTCGTTCATGTCCAACCTCTTCGAAATTTGGTAATAGTCTTTTCGAATCTTGTTCTTTTTACATAATTTTACATTACAAGAAAAGGAATTACATCATAAAGGAAAAGGAAAAAGAATTCATAAAAAAAGAATCTTTTTGCCAGAAACGAAATTATCTCGCCATGATACGAACGACAAATTTTTCCTCACACGTGTGAACTACGCCTCGAAAAACAACAGGACATCGTTTTCGATTTATTTATTTATTTATCGTTAAGTTGGCCGTTAATATTTCTTTGTCGCGTGTCAATAAATGGTTAAAAATGGATTTTCGATGATGGTCGAGTGATCCATGCACTCGTATCTCGATCACGTAAAATCGAGAGTCGATTCTCATATGTTTCGGTAACCGAGGATCGCCCGATCCACCATTGTTAATTAAATGCACGTTCAGTAATCGTTCAAAATGTCGCGTCACTGAAGAGTCGGGAATGACATATTCCATTTGAATTATAATCACAGTTTCAAAATTTTAAGTGTTTATGACGAACCTATTCAAATTGCATAATAAAACGTTAAAGTTCAAATCACAATGAAAGGAATTAGGGCATTAGTTTTGCAAGATCTTCCTCATGTTTTTCCTTCTAAAAGTTTTCAGGTGCGTATTATTATCGATAATTCGTCGATAAGGCTTACTTTAACCGTATAATATTTTTATTCCCCCGTCGTTCAATCGATGCATCGTCGATTGTACGTTGCATTAAAAATTGCATTAAAATTGTACAATCTAGTTCTATCCTATTTAATCCTTTATTAAATAATTAACTACACTCGATGAACACAAGATTTTTATCATCTAATCGTACGTGACACAACTCGCATAAATTCCATTAACCTCTTCACCCCTTCTTGTATCTCGTTATTAATTACCTTTCGTTGTTCGTTACGATAATACCATAATAATAAACGCATCTCTCTTTGCCCGTGAAATTTCTATCCTCTCTCTAAATTTTTAGTTTAGATTCGATGATGTTGGACAAAAAAGATAAAACGTGTTTGATCCGATTTGAAATGATCGATAGGCAAAAAAAAAAAAAAAAAAAAAAAAAAAAAAAAAAAAAAAAAAAAAAAAAAAACTGTTTCGTTTCTCCAGTTGAAAGAAAGAAAGAAAGAAAGATTTTAACGAAACGATTTAAATTTAAATCAGCGATCATCGACGCAACTTCACACAACAGCGTCATCCCGACGATTCTGGAGTTTCTTCGAGTTCTCTTCGAAGGAAGAAAACTGTCAGGATGCGAAGAAATGTCCCTCGTCCAAGGACATCGTTTCAACCTCGTTAATCTCAACGAACGAAGTCGATGAAGTATCGAAATCAGGGTCGCCTAATTTGATCCACAATATTTCAACGGTGCCGCCTTCCAATTTGAAGCGGTACAATTCCCAGTTCGATTTGAAATCGAAGACTCCGATAAGCTGTCTGAAGCTGCAGAACGTTTTGAAACAGGACAGTTTGGTGTCCCTGTTGGACGGGAATCCTGTTCCGAAAACGCTCAAATGGAAATTGAAGGGTTATAAAACCCTTCGAAACGAGCAGGCCGGTGACTTCGCATTTGTGCCAGGTGGAAAGTCTTACGATTTCGATATTCTCACCAAGGACGAGCAGCAAGAGCAGATGAACTCGAACAATTACGCGGACAGATCCCGGTCGAAGGCGAAGAATAGCGACGCGAAAAGTGATACGATATGCTTGACCACGAAATCTATAGAGAACGTGGAGGAAATATTTTGCAGGAATAAATTGATCGGCAAAGGCAATTCCATCATCGAGGGATCGAAGATCGACAAGAAGGGGACGGATATGGATAGCGCGGTGACCGCCTCTAATCAGAAGATATCCACCACGACGAAATTGCTGGTCGGCAATCCTAACACCCCTAAAAAGGAGGATATTAAATACCTGCCGATCTTGAAAACCGATTTTTCCACAAGCCAGATGAAGTATCAGACGCAACCGTCCGTACAGTTTTCCTCTAAACCGCCTAAGAATATCCCCAAACCTATGCCGCCGATAATGAAGAAGCAGGAGAACAGCGAGAAAAATTTGGTGGGTGAAGCGGAGGGGAAAAAGGTGTCGCAGGTTCCCGACCCATCGATAACGCCGATCGCCTCGAATCAAACGCCCTCTACGGAAGAGCAAAAGTTGAATTCGACCCCCGAGGTGAAAAAGGTGGATGTAACGATAAACGATAGTAGCACGTTTCAATTTGCAAAGGTGCCCGAACCCACGGTGCAGCAACAACATGAACTACAATTAAAACAACAACAGCAGCAGCAACAGCAGCAGCAGCAGCAGCAGCAACAACAGCAGCTACAGCAGCAGCAGCAGTCACAGCAACAACAGCAGCAGCAGCAGCAGCAACAACAACAACAACAACAAGAACAATTGCGACTACAGCAACAACTACAGCAACAGCAACAGGAACAGGAGAAACTACAATTAAAATTAAAACAGGAACAGGAACAACTACAATTAAAATTAAAACAGCAACAGGAACAGGAACAGCAACAGCAACAACAACGAGCGAAAGAAGCGGCGGAATCGACGGAAAAAGTGGCGGAGCCGGAAGTGATGGTGGAATCGCAAGTGAAGGAGGAAACGAATCCTCCGGAGGACGATATAATCAGTTCGAAATACGCGTTGGAAATGCTGAGAGCGGACGAAATGGAGGAGAATTTACAGGAGAGCAGATCGCAGGCGTATTTCGAAAGCGATAGAAACGTTTCTCAACACGCGTCGAGAGGCGTTGGGGAGATGGAAACGGCGATGGAAACGGCGACGGAAACGGCGAACGAAGGGGAGGTGAGCGAGCCGTCGAGAAGCGAACAGATGGAAATGAGAGAGGTGGAGAGTGATATGAACGATTCTGAACTTGCATCAACAAATCCTCAAGTTGAACCGACAAAGGGAACGGAAAACATGGAATCACCAAGCGAAGAATTGAAATTAAAATTTTTCAAATCTACTCCCGAAACAATCGAGAATAAACAAAGCGATCCAGAAACCACGTATTTCGCGCCACGAAAGTCGAACAGCAGCAGGCCTGCCTTCCAATCCATGGAGAAACCAATCATGAACATAGCCAGCCCTTACGAGAACGAGCCTCGTGTTCCAACCTCGCCTTGTGCCGCGACACAGGCTAAATTGTTGCGGGCCAACTCGGCCAAGAATTCTCAGGGGTCGGAGATGGGCGGTGGTAAAGGGTCCTCCATGGCTGGAAACTCTGGGAGGGGATCGCGGAAACCACCGGCCTCCTATCCCCCGTTCACGAATAGGAGATCGGCTTCCAACAGTTCCAACTGTTTGACCAAAAAATTGCCGTTCGCCAGGGAATCGGAGAACGGGCTGCGCGCGATCATGAACACGAGGAATCCCTCGTCCAATATATCCACTTCCACTATGAATTTACGGAGCAAGAATAAGGAGAACCAGAATTTGAAGAACCGGAAAGACAAGAAGTGCAACAAGAAGGAGTGCAAGCGTTACTGTTGTCCGGCGCTACAAACACCGACAGATTGCGATTACACCAAGTTTCAATGCCCGAACACGAAACACATCGTCAACGCTACCAAAATGGTCCATTACGATCCAACCTGTTTGCCGCAAGAAGACGAGGAGATACGAGAGTTTTGTACCGATCCGAGGTCGCAAAAGAAGTGTAACAGAGACAATAACAGGTAACGGGGAGGGAGAGTTGTGTAACTCTTGCTTTATTATCCATCTGCGTAAAAGAACAATTTTTGCATTTTTATGTTTTTGTACTTTTTAAACTCTAAACGTTCTTTTATTATTATTATTTTTCGTTACTTTTTTTCCCATTTTATTTGATATTTTTTGTATTTTTTAAATGTTTTTTCCCATTCTTTTTTCATTTTTCTCTTTTTTCTTTTTTTTGTAAACTCGAAACGTACCAATACCTAGATAAAATCGATCGTTTCGAGTTCACGAATCTCCAATGAATTTTTTTTTCTCGGAAATTGATGAAACGAACTATTGCAAGTTTTATTTTATTATAAAAAAAAAATAATTAAATTGGACAATAATTAAACAAAAAAATAGTATTATATAGTATCTCTGATACTATATATAAAATTTTTTTCCGCGAATCTTTTTCATCTATACATTTAATTTTTAAATTTTACATACGTACAAACGAATGGATCGTGTCGAATAACGATTGGCGAAAACATATATATATATATATAGGAATCCGAATCGAAGTAGACGCGACAATTCCTATCCTGGAAGGAGGAGTCGAAACGAAAGGAGTTCGACAACGACAAATTCGGACAGCACAAACAGAGGTACCGAGTTCTGCACGAAACCGAGAAGCAAAGACGTGAACAGAGACACGAACAGAGACGTGAACAGACGGTCGACAAGGGACGACAGTGGGAGCAGAAATTCGGCGAAATTCGGGAAAAGGAATTTCACTAATTCCGCTTACATCAGACGGCCGAAAGCTATGAAAAGCGTGAAACGATTTTCCTCGTTGCCAGCCTTTGCCATCCCCCTGCTTGGAGCGAAGGAGAGCAGAGAAGTGAGCCAAAAGATATTGATCTCGCCCTCGAAATGCAATTTCTCGAAATGCAAGAGGAACGACGACAGGACAAGGTGTAAACAGAACAGGTGCAAAAGGCAGACGAACAAGTGTAAAGTGCAGGGCGATAGGAAAGGAGAGGATAATTGCAAAAAAGTGAAGGGTTCCTGCGACAATAATAGCAATGCTTGCAAGAGGCAGACTTGTAAGAGGGAGTCTAGGAAGGATACCGATGCGTGCCAGAGGGTGAAACCTGTCCTCTGCGACGATAACGAAGAAAATTCTTGCAAAAGACCTACGAAGGTGGTGGACGATCCTTGCAAGACGGTGAGGTCACGAGGATCTAAGAAGAAGGATGATTCTTCTAAAAAGGTAAGGTCAAGTTACGACACAAATAATAATCCTTGTAAAAAGACTTCAGGGAAATTGAGTTGCAGTAGTATAACCATGATCAAGGAGGGTCAGTATGGCACTAAGAATACGAACACTTTAAACATATGCGGCAAAAAGAGGGAACAAATGTGCAAAGGTGACCAATTTTTCCATAAATTATTCTCAACTTCTCTGTTGATTCTTGAATTTTTCGGTGTACGGATACATAAAAATACTCATCGTATTTATTTTTTTTGCAAACGTCTGTTTGCAAAATTTTATGATTAAGAGATAATTAAATTTTTCAATTTTTTTTTTTTTTTTTGTTTTTAAATATTCGATCGATTTAAGAAAAGTATATCGACATTAGCAATTTTTCGTTTTTTAAGAATAAGATAAATTTTGTTTTTGTTGCAAATATTTTATTTAATTATATTAAATTTGGAGAAATTTCCTGTTCATTTATGGCTATAGATAGGAAAAAAACGATAATCCCAGAAAGCGAAAAAGCAAAAGAATCTGCGAAAGAAAGGGTGGACAGAGAACGAAGAGAGATCGAGGAGTGCAAGAAAGATATAATGCCGAAAAAGAGAAAGGATGAGAAAAAAGTGGTATCCGGTTTAGAACGTGTTATCAGTCCGTGTAGAGAGCAATTGAAGAAGAGAGACATGAAATTTTCAAACTTAAAATTTCCCTTGAATCTTATAAGCAGTTTGCAAGATTCCAAATTACTGAACGATCGATTGAGGAAATTTTCCAACGAGGAACCCTATGAGAACAATGATGTCGTTTGGAATGATTTGGTACCGGAAAAGAAATTCTGGATTTTCCACGAAGACTTGAACTACCCGGATGTACCTGTTTTAAAAGAAAATGTTGACGATATGCCAGAAGCAGATGATGATGATAGTGTTAGCAATACGTGGTTCTTTTCGTGGTTCAACGGCTGTCAATAATTAAAATATACTGTCAATAACAAAGAAAGTGAATGGTATATAATTTATTTTTAAAGTTCTACGCTTTTTCGTGTAGTCCCGGGAGTAGTTTATTTAAAAAAAAAAAAAAAAATGATAAAATATATGTAAATTAAGAATTGATTATATAGAGTATAGATCAACTGTTTTTATATCGAATATAACGAAATGAAGAACATAATAAATTATATTTTTTCATTCTTTATTAGAACCATTTATAAAATTCCACTTCGCTGTCAATCAATTACGAAAATTGTCTTCCTATTTCGTTTTTTAAAATTAAATATATATTTCAAACATGTATATATCTTAAATATTTTTTAAAAAATATTTATATTCTCCTTAGTTAAAATATTAACGTTCCAATATATAATATTTCAAGCTATGTAAAATTGCCAACTATGTAAAATTGCCTTTACCTTTCAAACGAATTTATAAATTAGAAACAATCTTATTTAATTTATTTATTCCAAAGCAAAAAGATAAAATCGACGAGATCTCCAATTTTTCTATATCGTTTCAAATATTACGTGAGACATTTTATCTAAGGAGCGTTATTAAATATTTATATATGCATACTGTGGATGTTTACAAAAATTTTTTCCAACACCAAAAAAATAATCCCGTACATTTCAATAAAATTTCTGTTCTCAACTCTCAAACGTACCTTCTAATTGTCCCACGAACTGAACCACTCGGCTTTCTAGTCTACCATCATCGAGTAAATGATCGAGGAACGCGTAAGTACTTATTACAATGCGCATAGTTACCCAGTCGAAGATAGTCGACGCTCGAACGAACGATCTCCGGGGGTCGAAAGCGGCAAACTTCGTCCCCGAATGAATTCGTGTGTCGCGGCCAGTTACGTGAGACGTCTTTGTTCGAGGAAAACGAGCAACCACGGCAGAGGCGTGCACGTGAATGGAGGGTTAGCAATTATGGGTTATTCAGATCTCGCCACGGGATACCCAGGGTGCCGTCACCATGGAATTTTTCGTACGTACGTATATACCTGGCGCCTCTTCGCGTTGTGCCCCCCTTTTTTACGTTGTGCGCACATGGTGGACGTTGCGTTGCGAAAGAGAGAAAAGGAGAGAGAGTGAACGAAGAAAAAGAAAGTAAAAAGAGAGAGAGAAAGAGAGGAGAGGAGAGGAGAGAAATACAAGAGGAGGAAGAAAAGGATGGAGAGAAAGAGGGAGAAGCGACGGTGTGCTGTCGAGGGTGAAAGAGAAAAAGAGAGGAAAAATGAGAGACAGAGAGAGAGAGAGAAAGAGAGAAAAGCGTGAGGACGTCTCTGCGGGGATTCTCGCGCCCTGCCACTTATGGGAACGTGATACGAGCTTTTCGTTGGATGCTCTCTTGCGTTTTCGCATTGTTACGCAACCGCGTCGTCCTTCCTTCACGTTCTACACTTCCCTCCTCTTTTTTTTTCTCTTTCTCCTCTCTTCTTCTTTTTCTCGTATCTTGCCTCTTCGCCTTCTCTCTACAAAGAGAATCGATGTCAATGCGAAAACGTTTTGTGTCGGCTTCCGTCTTGTCCCACGAGACATCAAAAATTTGTGTTTTTATGCTGCTGGAGACTGACACTTCCCCTTCCTTTTCAATGAGGAATAATTACGTTTGGATCTTTAGACGGTTCGATTTTAACTCAATTATGATAATAATCGTTTGTCTCGTTTACTTAATCATTGGATTATAAGTACGTTAATTGTGATTATAAGTTTGTAGAATGGTGGAATTTGATGAAATTGATATGGACAAGTCAAATTCAAGATGTTTGAAATATTATCTCATAGCCGTTATCTATGATAAATCGGGTATGTATAATTAATATGATTTTCTATAGAATCGAAATGATATGGTAAAAAATATTTATCGATAGATAAATAAATAAAGATTGAAATAGGTTACAGCAAAGTATAAGGATTCGAAGATTAATTTTCTTAAATATTTTAGGTTGAAATGAAAGATAAGCGGCACGTGACACAGAAATTATTCTTAACACGGCCGCGGATATTTTTGAACAAGTTGTCATCGAGAAGATCGAACGGTTGATTTCACGGGGCGAGGAGAACCGTAAGCATCTAGACGTCACATTATGATGTCAACGACTTCTTCCTGGACCACAAACCGCTTCGACCGTATGTCCAGGATGAATGGTGACGCCACGGGTGGCACCCCGTCGGAGAGAACCGCATACAACCACTGTAAATGTGTCAATTTCTGCAGGATCATTCGAATCCAGATGAGAATCTCCACTATCAGGCAATTCTTGCTCTTACTTATTTATATAATGTGCTATTATCTTATCTGACAGACTTCGTGTTAAAAAATTCCAGGACAATCTGAAAGATAACAAATTGTTGGCTATCGAATTACTCAAAATATATCAACTCTAATGAAGCACGTCATAAAGAGAGAAAGAGATGAAAGACATTAGTAATTTTATCCGTTAAGATTATTTATTTCTTGAGGAAAACAATTAAATTTTATTCCATAATATTGAAGCATAAAACAAAAAAATAAATTATTCTATGTGTAAAATTTTATAGTGATTGGTCATCAAATAATGGAAAGAAACAACTGTGAAATTACAATCACTATGAAAAAATAGAACTTTCATCATATATTAGAAATCATTCCTGTAAACTTTTTCTATTGAAATTTGAAAAATATTTCTAGTTTTTTTTTTTTTTTTTAATAACCATCAAAAGTGGTTCATAGAAGCAGTGAAAGAAGAACAGAAGGATTTGCCACGATAACAAGCTTTGAAAAACGTCCCATGTCAATCAGAAAAGACGGAAAACGGTGTGTGCAAAACAAACGGCGTGTTCGTTTCGTTCGAACAAGGCTTTTGAGCCAGGATATACCAAGAAATTTGGTCGGCATGCATTATTTTAGGGAACGAAGCCTTGTTTTTACAAAAGTCCTTGTAGTCTGAGAAAACAAGATGTCCTTTTGTCCACCACCATACGATCCATACCATACGATCTTTCTCAAAAACGAAGATTGGTCAAGTTTTTAAAACGTTTATATTTAAAAGTCTTAAAAAAAAATATATATATATATATATATAAAGTATATTTCGTAATAAAAAGAATATTTTAAACATTTTATTCATTAAAGTGAAACATTTATTCTCAATTAAAATATTTAATTTTTTCATTCACTTATAGCAAATATTCTGTATTTTGTATATTTTGTCGTCAGCATTAATCTGATATTATATTAATGTCAATATTACTTCGAGAGAGAATCATTTATTTCATTAACGATGTGAACGTGACAATAAAAACGTAAAAATATTTCGGTGAAAATTTGTGAGGTTATGTAAATCGCGGTATTGCATCAAACAAATCGGTCAATGTTTTTCATTTTCTTTGTGAATATACACAGTAAGGCTTTATTTCCATGAAATTTATTGAAAGAAAAACTCGATTGTAAAATATTTCATTTCAATTTCTGTTTAATGTAAATGGAAAACAGTTATTAACGTCAATTGCTTTATCTCGAACAAGTTCAATTCAGTCACTGAAAAATCGATGACACTCATTTGTGAAAATATCCTGAGAGAAGAGCAGAAAGTATTTAAAAACAGAAATTAAATAAATCATGGCAATTTATTATATTTAGATTTCATAAATATATCTATTATTTTTAAATCGACATATTATACTATATTATATCAATACAAAAATTACTCAAAATAATGAAAATAAAAACATATGTAAAAATAGGTTAGATTCCTTCACGTACGAATACTGATTTATCGAATTTAACAATGTTAGATCAATATTTTCTTTTTTAACCATTTATAGCTCGATATGATAATTTGAAATATTTATGAATAAAAGGTAAGTGTTTAAATATTGTTTCCAAATTATAGTTATAATAACATCACGCGTAAAATTCACTAAATGCTGATAACGATACACCAATAAATTACTAGGTTTTTACATCGAGTGAGATACGTATTCATAGAAGATAATTAAATAGTTGGCCAATCGTAGAATTTAACGAGTTATGTGAAAGTAACTGAAATATGCTCGTTCTGGGATGGATTCGTCCGATTTACTTGCCTGTCTCTTTAACTATGTTCATATTAAAGAAAGAAAGGAATACAAGTCGGGGGTGTAATGAGATTTATTTATTACCAAACGAAGCTCGACCAATGATGAGACGAGATGGTGGTCGTAGCCATGCCCAACAGCCAATGAGAAAACACATCGACTAGCTGTCAGTCCGACCACGCCCCAGCCAATCGGCGCTTAGCTGCGCATGACAGAGTGGCTCG
>NW_006263385.1:37628-39396 GCF_000469605.1 Apis dorsata
CAGTCCCTTCTGGTGCGTGCGTAGGAGAACGTCTCTTTTTCGACCGGTCACAAGAGAGAGAGAGAAAGAGAGAGGGAGTGCGTAAATCTGACGTTTCGTTATCATTCTTTGAATTGTCTTCGATGTTACGAGTTTCGATATACTTTGATCATCGTGTCGTCGCGCGTGATCGTTGATATTTATTGGTTATGTTCATCGCATCGCGTGTTTTCTTTCGCCGGTAGTGTTAGGAGTGCGATATAAACAGTGCGTTTTTCGAATCGTTTTTGTAAGTGTATCGGTTGTGTCGCGTGCTTTTCGATAATCTGTTCTCAAAAATTCGACGACAATAGTTTGAAAAATTGTTCCATTCGAGATTTGATAAAAAGAAGAATCGAAAAAGATAGAGGAGGACAGAAACGGACTATTTAACACGCTCCTAATAATAGCCAGTGCGCGTTCGTACGCGAGTATACTAAGCGCCTATAAATACACACCTACCACGGCCCGCGGAAACACGAGCCCGTGGATTTCACGGTGCAACCTGCCACGAAGAGATAGAAAAGACGCGAAGTCGAAGGGAAAAGAGGGAGGATAATCTTGAAGGAGGGCGCACCTGGCGCTCTAAGAGAAACTTGCCATAATCGGATCTAGTCGGAGGCAGTAACGCAAGATAATCGCGCAACACACGCGAGATGAGGAAACTATAGAAAAAGATAAACGTGCCAGAGAAAGAGAAAGAGAGAGACAGTGAATCGACCCACTGGCTGCTGGTTACATATCAGCCTCTGAAAGCAGATTAGAGAATAACCTGCAGCTGGAGTGTGAGATTTTATTATTCCACGGAGTGTATCCTTTCTTTTACTCTCGTAACACGAGAAACGTCTCGTTGGAATTCGTCGGCAGCCGAGCTTGCAGCAAGTCTACCAGCAGTAGACTAAAAATATCCCCTTCCTGCATATTCTGACGCGTTTATACCGTCACAAGTGTGGCGCGTTCTTCCTTTGTGTTGCTGTTATAAACTCTTCAACCCTCTGCTTTCTCTCTGTGCTCAAAAGTACACGACCACTTTACTCCACTGACTACGAGTCAATTTTGTCTGATCGAAGAAGAAAATCTCTATAACAATATAGTTTTTCCAACTATACATCTGGACGCTAGCGAACAACGTGTTCGTTCGTTGATTCGACTACGGTGAAAACGCACCGAGAGAAAGATGCCTCGCAGAAAATTATATGTGAAAGAGCATCGTGGATGACTATCGAAAGGTATGAAGATCGTTGATAAATTCATTACCGCCGGTGGCTCGTACGCAGCTGAATATCCGCCGTCGGAACGATTCTCGAAAGAATCAAGCTTCATCCGTCGGCTAAACGACCAGTGGGTCGCGGATTTTTCACAAGTGGTTAATAAAGAATATAATTCTATCGCGTGGTAAGGAAAACGAAAAAAGAATAAGAAAATAGTGAGTGAAACGAAGTGCACGGAAGAAAAGTGGTCCACGGTGGAGGGTGGAGGGAACGGTGTACAAGGGGTCGCCGTGGGCCCCGGAGATGATGCGATGATGGCCTACGGAGGAACCACCGGAAACGGAGGTGCAATGGGACCTTCTTCTGGTGGTACAGATGTTTTGGGCTCGACCGGTGATTATAGTCCACAAGGGACACCGACACCACTCACGGGACATACTGCCGGACCCGTTGAAGCAACTACCTACGGTCCTGGAACGGGACCAGCGAGTTATAGCCCCCAAGACAGTCCTGCGAGCTCTGCCGGCGGCGGTAGCGGT
>NW_006263385.1:39665-50233 GCF_000469605.1 Apis dorsata
AATGGACAGCTTCCCAGCTTCGGATTTACGCAGGAACAAGTCGCCTGTGTTTGTGAGGTAAGCTTTAAAAAATATTATTCGAGTGGAAATTTGAAATTTGAGCTTGCTTTAACGCGTTGTTGATTGATAAAATCAATTCCGGTCGCGCGGTGTTGGGCGACGAGTATCCGACGGAAAGATGCTAGATACAATTTTCTTATAATTTACTTTATTCCTATTTATTTGGACAATATTAAAATATTGATTTGCGATTAATATAATTTAAATAATATCCATTGTGTATAAATTTCATGTCAGTCGATTGTGACAATAACATCGTGCATCATAAAAAGTCACTATATTTTTTGCAATCAAGACATTATAAATGATATATGATATGCAAATGATTTTATTTTTCACTTAATTAATAAATAATATAAAAATATTATCTCCTTCGTATTATTATTTTTAATAAATTTATTTTTTTTTATTTTCTTATTAATTTATTTCATTTATGTAAGAATTAATAAGACATACGTAATCGGAACTTTCGGTCAGGAGTAAGATGTTAAGATCATAGAAATTAAAAAATTTATATGCAGATTTTCAATTACGCCGGTCAATATCCATAAATTATCATTTAAGGACCAAATTCTTATAATAAAATTATTCGCGAAATAATATTTAACTTCTTGGCTATTATTTATGCACTTTGCGGCGATGAAATTCTCCCTGAAATTTTCTATTTTTCCGCGAATACAATATTGTACAACACCGCGCGCCAAGATTCACTTGCATGTCACATCTAATGGAGTTCATACGATTTTACCAACCATAAATTGTTTTGTGTGCGACGTTTACGCTCTTCTCACATCGAATAGTCCACGTGTACATGACGGAATTCATTAGTTACACATCTCGAATGTTTTATTCGAAGCAGTAGTTCGAGATTCTGATTTTGTATTATTTGGACGAAAATTAAAAATGAAAAAAAAAATAAAAAAAATGATTCGTTAGTGACGTATCATATAAATACAATTGTATAATAATAAATGTGTTAAAATAATTGTTTCTCTATATTTTAAAAAAAATGTACAAAATTATAGACATATACAGAAATCAATAGTACATTAGAAATGTGCGAGGAACGTTAACATTTGCACACTTTTCCCATTTGCCTTACATATACGGCTAGACGTTTAACTCCTTGCCCACGTCACATGGATATTCTAATTTACGATAGCGTTTTGTGTTTTCGATAAACGACCGAATTGTTTGTTAAGAATAGAATTGTTTAACGATTAATTACGCCCGCGCCATAATAAAAAGAAGTTTAAAAAAAAGTTAAATATTAACGATCGCGTCTTTCAATATAATTTAAGCTTATCGTTTCGATTAAAAGCATTCCGTGCGTGAAACATTTACCGTGATTAAACGATCAATCAATTTAAAATTTGTAATTTTGAATTTAAAATTTAAATTAATCGTTAAAAAAGCGTACTGGAAATAATAATAGTAATTATGCGTGACATCCGCCAGATGGTATTTTATCGTCACTATGGTTACCGGTAATTCGTGAAAATGCCGTGAGACGTGGGCGCTAGTTGTCTTGTATCATACGAAGTAATCGGCGAATCAACTCGTTCGAGAAAGAACGATCTATCGATATTTTGCCGTTAGTCGGGTGGTGCCGGTAGTTTCTTGTGCTACCGTCTGTTGCGTGCTTCAAGTTCTCGCGCGAAGACAAATCGATTCTCGAGTTCGCGGCAGAATGGTGGATGGAACGAGACAGACTGAAATCGTTTAACGGTTTAGCTAGCACGCCTCGGTATGTCGGTTTGATTTGTCGTCGACCAATCGAAAACTTCCGTATACCGTCGTTAAAGTCCGATCGCGATCTCTGTGTCGGCCATTTCTCTTAGGCTTTCATCGCGACTCGTTTCTCATTATATGACCGGATTTCTTGCACACATTGTGATTAATCGTTCGTCAGAAGTGTAGAAACTAGTGGCACCCGGCGACGCGAATGAAGAAGTAATCGAGGCAGGTGCACAAGACTCGTACCATCGTCTCATTTAATGGATGATCGTTTTCGATAAGTTGCTTGTAATAAGCAATCGAGCATTGATTTCATTACATGTAATAGCATAATAATTTTTCCTCGATATTTATATTTTTTCTTAATTTTTCTCAGTTTTTCTCAATTTAATGCGTACGCGTAATAAAAATTCGGTTTTTTTTTTCTTTTTTTTTTTGCTTATATATTACGAGTCGTGTTGCATCGAAGAATAAACTCGTGAAAAGGGAATATTAGCATAAATTTATTGAAGTGTTATCTTTCTTAATAAATGAATGTAAATATATTACGTCTGCTGATTCTTGATACGTTAAATTATTAATATTTTATCGAAAAAAAAAAAAGAAACACCCTTTTCGCGGAATAAAATAGAGATACGAGATGAAATAATAGTTACGATTGAGAAATATACAAGATACACTAGAATAAGAGGAGATCGGGATGAGTTCTGCCGACTAACAGTGTGCCCCCCCTGTCTATCGTCTTCAAGGCGATGGTGTCGTCTGTCCAGGTTCTCCAACAGGCAGGCTCTGTGGAGAGGCTTGGCAGGTTCCTGTGGTCCCTGCCGGCGTGCACTAGGTTGCATCGTCACGAGAGTGTGCTGAAAGCTAAGGCGATTGTCGCCTTCCATCGGGGCCACTTCAAGGAACTGTACAGGATTCTTGAGAGTCATACATTCAGTCCGCACAATCATCAGAAACTGCAAGCTCTCTGGCTCAAGGCTCATTACATAGAGGCCGAGAGATTGAGAGGAAGGCCTTTGGGTGCAGTTGGTTAGTATAAGATTTTCCTCAAATCATTTCAAATTTTTATTGGATAATTCGAAATGTGTTTAGTAAACGAAGTGTGTTTAGTATGCATTGTCCTTCAAAATAAAACATAATTTTCTGTCTTCAAAATAAATTAATTGCGGATATTAACCGCCATATTGTTTACGAAATTTCTATCTCTAAATCTCATTGGTCATTATAACTCACAATTCTCCAATCTAATGTATGAAACGAAATTCAAATTCTTAAATAGATTTACCAAAAAAATTGATAATACATATTATAATTTAATTTATTTTATGTAATTGTATTATATTCTCTATCTTTTTGCGTAATACATGAGAAAATTTTTTCAAATTCTTCGCGTTTGTTCTTTTTTTTTGTAATCTCACTTAATGTCGGTGATAGTGAAAGTTTAAAAATACGAATCGGCCACGTAACAACGCCGGCTCTAATTTATTGACAATCATAATAGGCGCCGGAAAGGAAACATCTCGCGCAGGAAAAAGAATCGCGCCGCAATTTCGCGCCCGAGGCCTGCCAGTTTTATTTCCGTCGCGCATTGTAAACAGGGAAGAAGGCGAGTTTAACCAACCGACATTTTAATTAGATCTTTTCATTTACTTTTGTGAACCAATTTGTGTCATTTGATCCTTCTTTCTTTCTTTCTTCCTTTGTCTTTATGCTAAAACCAGAGAGCAAAGAAAGAAATTCGTGTGACGCGAAGTTTGTGTGAAGATTTCCTGCTGCTCTTTGAAAAAGAACTTCGCTATACGTACTTTTAAAAAAAGGTTAACGCATAACCCTTTCTTAAAATGATTCTTTTAAGAAGTTAGAGCAAAAATTTTTATCAGTGCTTAGTTTCTTTCCTCTTTTCTTTTCGTTTTCCTTGCATTTTTTCCATTTTATTTATATAAAATGATTACAGTGAAACATCAGAAAAGTATTTTTAAAAGACCTTCGCGATATAAACTTTTATTTATATGTTTGATTTTTTTACTCTCTCGAGTATCGATGGCAATTGATAGCTGAAGGAGAATGCAAAACAATGCACGATATTTGTAGATCGAACGACGAAAATAAAATCGAACACACGCGATGTTTGTGCATCGGTGTTGCGTCGTTTTAAAAATATTTCCTCTCCTAATTCGAAGATTTATCGTCTTTGGACGTATAAATCGCGTTATTATTTTGAAATATTTTTTTGTAATTAATAATTTTAATTAACGATAGTAACATGTAATTTTATTCGTGAACAAGAATAATCAACAATTTAAATATAATTATGTTTATATAATTGAAATATAATTTTAATATAAAATAGAAAATTAAATAAAATATCCTTTTTTTGATAAAGTTAAAATCGCTTAAAAATATAATTTTAAGTATTTCATATTTGTATACAAGAAAAAATATTTAAATTACAGGAAAATATCGCGTTCGGCGTAAATTTCCTCTGCCCCGTACTATTTGGGATGGCGAGGAGACGTCTTACTGCTTCAAGGAGAAATCCAGAAGCGTTCTGAGGGATTGGTACGCTACTAATCCTTATCCTTCGCCTCGTGAAAAGCGAGAATTGGCAGAAAGCACGGGACTCACTACTACGCAAGTCAGCAACTGGTTCAAGAACCGGAGACAAAGGGATCGTGCAGCTGAACATAGGTATTTATCTTTTTTTAATATTTTCTCGATATTTTTAAAATTATTTCTTTTTCTTAATTTATACTGCGTTAAAGGGGATTGCTTATTATATATAATCTATATAATATTTTTAAATCGTATCAGACATATTATATTTTTTTATTTGGATAACATTCTATATTTTTGATCTTTGTTCGAAAGATCAAAGTCATTTAGGGCGTTGACATTTAGTACATTGTCTTCATTGCTGATGAAATATCCGATATCCTTTGTTCATCTTGTCTGGCCTAATAATAATAATAATAGCCAGTAATATTAGTAATAACGGTCCAAATGTAGCGTTATTTTCGCGGGAATTTTAAAAGCAGTTTCTCACGCAACAGTATTACTTATAGATATTAAGATAAATTTACACTTATGCACGTGGAATGTGTAAATTAGCTTATGAATATAAGGAGTTTTTCTCTTCGAACGTTTCAAAGAGGAACATTACATAATCTTCTTTTAATAATCAAATATATATATATATCGCGATATGCTAGACGCGTCTGCTTATTTTAAAGTAGGAAAGAGATGAGAAAACACGTGAGAAATGTCGATGATGATACATGTGTTGTTACAATAATAGCTTCGTCATATCGATGTGGATATACGTATGCATTTTCATACATATTTTTCGCATGGCCTTGTTCGAGGATTTAATGACGGTGGCCGAGTTGATATCCGTGGAATTCGTGGAGGGCGCAAGCGTAGGAGTTTCATGTTGTTTGGAAGGTCGTTGCTCTATATCCGATTTTAGAAACGACCGAACAAACTCGAAGACGGCCTCATAACTACGTAACGTTAGCGATGTATTTCACTTGCGTCGTGTGATTCGCTTTTTATCAGATCTTAACCTCTACATTTTCTGTAATTTACATGGAAGGACACGTTACATCGTTATCTATCGAAAGTAAGAAAGAAATAACGTAGAGGTTATGTTGTTACGTTGTTGCTTCTAAATCGTCCTCGAATTTAATTATATGGACGTTAACTTTTTCCGTTTTACCTCAATGTTGGAACTCTGTAATTTTCGATCCGAAATGAACACCTTGTTCGAGACGTAACACGATCTGTCGAACCGCTTAATCGTCGGATCCTCGTTACTGCCATTTTGCTCTCGAGCGGAAAGAGTTAAAATTCTCGACTACTCGGAACAATTTAGATACCGTTATAATATCTCCTTTGAAATCGTGTAATAATCTATGTTCATTTTTTATATTCACCGAATGTAATCAATATAATACTTATATATCATGATTCTCTATTTCGTATTGGAATCGATAACACGAATCTAGTAATATTATTCCTCCCGATTAATCTTACTATATTATAGTAGGATACCGCATTCTCTAATTTTATGATATTCAAGTTTCATACTAAATTTATTTCTTTATTTTATCCTTTTTTATTTATTTATTTATTTATTTATTCCTTTTACATCTTCTGAACGTGCGGAAATTAAAATCTTGTGATAACAAAATTATATTGTTTAACCAATTTGAAACTCTATTGTTATTCATTTTCATAATTGCGATACAGTATACATCAATGTTTACACGCGCGTAATCAGTATGGGAATATCGAAAAAAATAATAGATGAATCTATTAGAGCAAAAAATCATCTGCTTCCTATAGAAGATTCGATAGGATGATTAATAGTGAGCGTAATTCAAGAATCGTCGAAACGGACGATCATCGTGCGTCATAAATAACACGGGGAAAAAGAAAATAAAATAAAAAACCAGTTCTTGTTCCCTTGATTTCGGTGCGAATCCATCGATGCGAATCGTGGCCAGGATAGACGGCGTTTCTCCTCGACGAGAATTTCGCGAGGGAGGAAGTGGGAAGCACCACCGTGGCGAGGCCCAGTCCAGTACACAGCCGTGTCACGCCACGGGGAACGTATCGAATTTCTTATGGCTTCTGTGTATTCCCATGAACGAAGAAGGACTCGGAGAGAAACAGAAAGGTAGAGAGAGAGAGAGAGAGAGAGAGAGAGAGAGAGGGGTTAGCGCGAGGGGGAAAATTGGTGGGGGTAAGAAAGAGAGAGACAGGCAAGCGGTGGTGGATCCTATAGTCCTATCCGATGGCTTTGGGGGTATCGTGGATACGCATGGCATCATTCGCGGCATATTAATTACAGGAAATCCTACAAAGCATCCATATCACCCTCCTGTACCTTCCCCCTATCAGTAATTCGTTGCACACCCCCTCGATGGAATATCGAGTTGAAATGGTTCATTGTTGCGCTTTTCATATCGAGGTTATACCCTGTAGATAACATAATTTTTATTCAACCTTAATAAAATCTGTATCTAGATACGTAGGCGGCGATTCTTTGAACGATACAGAGAAAGGATCCGTTTGATTGCTTGGATGGGTCAATTAATAGAGTGCTTTTATGATTTAAACAACGAAGAAGATAGCGAACGATCCTTTTTCTTGTTCCATTAACCGAACCACGGTTATAACATATTTCAAGGATAAATTTTTTGATGCCGTTGCGTTATATGTTATCTATCTGTATGATTCATAACGTTATTGCGAGATTAGATTTCAATCTGCGGATGGCTAAGTCATCTTTTTTTTTTTTTTTTTTTTTTAAAGTAGCTTAGAGGATTTTTTCAAATCCTTTCAACGTGTTTAATTCATCACGGTTCCAATAATTGGAATGTAACCTTGATGATAGAGATAAATTCGACCGAAACGAAAATACGAGCACGGAGCTAGGACATTTCGGGGAATTAATGAGTCACACGTGCTCACACCGAAATTGGATGACGTTAGAAAAAGGTGAAGGAAGGGGGGAGAGTGGAGGAAAGGACGAGGCGCGCAACGGTGCGTAGCGATAAGAATTGCTTGTCTAAGCGGCGCAATCTGGTACCGCTTGTTTATGTTTCGCGCTACCTTCTAGTCTCTTTATTAGATAGTTGGCTACCCTGCACAAGATGACGGTTCACTATCGCGAAACTGGACAAAGATCGCATTCCGTTACGGGAGGAGGGGGAGATATATCTATAAAAACATTCGTTGGTCTTGTTCTCGTGCGAACAATCATCGTTTTTCTTTCTTTCTTCCCTTTCGTTCTCGTTTTTCTTCTCGTTTCTGTCGATCAGCAGAAAAACGTTGGCTACGTTGTCTGTGACCGGTGTCCGGTAACCGAACGTGCGCGCAGATCGTAGGAACGCAAAGGGACGATAAGAGAAAAAGATGCTGATCGCGAGATTTCAGACGGCGCCGTCTGCTCGTTATCTTCACCTCTTTTATTCCGCGCAATTCCATCTGCGCTCTCGAATGTCTTTTTCTTTCGCGACACACACGTGGTCAGAATTATTCTCTAAGCATTGATAGCGCGTTACTCTTTCGGGAATTGAAATGTTACCAAATGTTTTGGTTATGGTTAACACGCTAAAAAATTGGATGCGTTGAAAAGATAAGTAATTAGAAATTACTTTAAGTAATTTTAAAATGCTTGAACAATATTTATTCGTAGCTATTATATATCCTCTCTTTACGTAACTTCGTTTGCAATTACTAAAATTTTACGCATCTCTGCTTTTTATTTAGTAATATATAACTTTTTATTTTACTGTTTTGTATTATATCCGTCGCCACATCGTACGTACATTTCGTTGTAATAATTACGTTTATTTCGTTTAAAATTAACAAATGTATCTAGAAGCTAAAATATCCCTAGTCAATGCATTCTCAGAGTCGCGTATTTTAAGCACAATTGCAACTTGGAAAATAGCACAAATTTGCGGTAGAATGAAGTTGTCGAAGGTTATTGCCTTGCGAAGTAGAAGTCACGCGAACCTTTTGAATAAATCGTCTGTTCTTCGTTTATGCGTTTATACGTATGGATCACGTGTAAACGAGCCGGTTAAATCGTTCGATAAGAGTTCCCCAGGGGAGAACTCGATGTACACCGTGTGCATCCTGGAGTTTGACGTTTTTTGCCCGACACCGACGCCCACGAGACGCCCCAGTCTCGTGGGGACCGCGATACCGCCAACGGTTCCGCCCCTGCACGCGTGATCCAACTTTAATTTACATCAGCTTGTCGAGGGCCCAATCGAGTTTGTCGAAGAATCGAAAAGGAAGTACGCTCTTATCAACTCTTTATCATCGTAAACATTTTTATTCGAAAATATATATATATATATATTTTTAAATAAATATTAGAATTTTAAAATAAAATAAAATTTATATTTATATTATTAATAAATTTATTAATAAATAATTATTATTCGAGACCCTGAAAATATATAATGTTCGATTATTCGATCAATTTCGAGTAATTATATACGTCTACAATTTACGTATAAACGTTCGTTACGGTACTGCTTAGAAATTAGTAGAGTGGGGGAATGTCGAATTTCGGCAGTCGCGTATCGGCGCTCGTACAAATAACACGGTCGTCGTATCGATTACGCGTTTATCGTTTCAAATATACATATATATATATATACATATTTTATATCGTATATTCTAAATTTTTATTTCGTTCTTTTATTTGTGCTTTTTTATTAATATTTACGAGAAATCAATAATCGTTAGATTTTTAGGGGAAAAAAAAAAAAGGGAAAAGAGAAGCGAATAGTCAATCGTATTATTATTAGCGCATCAATCGTTTTAAAGCACACAATCTTCCTGTTTTTCACAGTAGATTCGTCTTTATTACATTCTAAAAAAAAATAGATTACACACAGACGCGTGTGTGTTCTATTCGTTATTGTAGTTGCTACAATAAATTGTCATTAACGACTCTTGAAATATATTCGAGTCTTCTTCTTGGGCATAAAACAGTCTCGTTGAGAGATTCGGGGCCTGGCGTCTCTTCGATGCATTATACTCCTCATTTCAAGTGGACAAAAATAAACTTCTCTTCTCCGCACGTGCCGTGACAATGTTTTTTCTTCCTTGCAAACGCAATCCTGCATTATAAATACAGCTCGACCAGGAAAGACACGTTTAATCTCTATATCACCCATGTTATTTGGAACTTATGTATACATCCATATATTTAGAAATTTTTATCTTATTTCACCAATACTAATCGTTATGAACATCAATTCGACATATCCATCGAAATTATTTTAGTCTTTCAATTTTTAATCGAAATCGATCGCGAAAACGAAAGAAGAATAATAATAAAAGTTAAAATTATTTTTCTCGCGAGAAAACAAAATTCCAGCTAATTATCTCGAATTATTATCGTCGTAATGATTTATTTTATATAGAAATCTCTTCGATATATTCGATAAAAATCAAAATAGTTTCTTCTACTTGTACTTCGATATATTCGATAAAAATCAATATAGTTTCTTCTACATATCAAATCCAGACAAACAAAATTCCAGCTAATTATCTCGAATTATTATCGTCGTAATGATTTATTTATACAAAAATCTCTTGTATCTCGATATATTCGATAAAAATCAAAATAGTTTCTTCTATCAAATCCAGACCAGATTTTCTTCTTCTCAAATATGCAGTAGCAACTCGGAGTTAATTTTTAATCCGTGACACGGAGAAAATTTGTATAATTGAGAAACTGACCCGATTAACAGATTAAAAGTGACGTTATATTATATGGGCGCCTTGACTAATATCCCGCCGAAGTGGAAGTGAACTGTTTCTCTTTTAAACGCGTTCTAATCTTCGAAAATGCCGGGCATCGTAACCCGTTCGCCTCGGCCGAAGGGTTAAGAACAACAACATTGCTCCGCCGAAAATAAATAAAGCCGGAAGGGGCAGACCTCTCCTACGTGCCGTCCAGACGTTTTGCCTCTTCCGTTTAAACGTTTAGCCTCGTTTTCGTTACCGCTACACAAGAATTATATCGATGAATAAATAGAGGAATGGGCAAGATCTTCGATTGTGAGTTTAACCGAAACAGATCGAATATTTTATGATTATCGTTCCTCGACACGGATAGCGTCATAACTCAACAAATATAAATTTACTCGATAAGGATTTTAATTTCGTTCCATAATATTCTTTTTTTTTTTTTTTTAATTAACGAATACTGTAATAAATACTTTTTTTTTAACTTT
>NW_006263385.1:50478-54117 GCF_000469605.1 Apis dorsata
ATTTTAGTTCGTAGTTTAGAGTAGATAGTTTTTAACAATCAGGTTTAACAATAGGTTTGACAAAATTATCAAAAAAATAGATTCGAGATTAAACGGACAGAGAGTTAAAAATATATCCAGGAAATGTTAATCCTTTTCGCTCGAGAAACCAACTTTCTGCGTTTCACGCGACAACTATTTATTTATTATGTTAGATTTCGTAATTTCCAATTAATAAATGCGCAGTATTGATCTGTGAATAGATTCCTTAGCTCTTTATTTCTTTATTAGAAAGTGTATAAAATCATTTTAGATCAAGATAATATTCGCGTGAAATCATCTCGAGTTGCTCGACACAAAAAATCGAGGGTTAATAATTAATTTAATAATCTTGATAATACATTATTATTCCGTTATAAAAATGTCTTTCATGACATGAATATCGAAACGGTTAGGTTAACCATTAATCCATTTTTCTACAACTCTCGCGTGGACTACGGGTTTCTCGTGTGGATGGATCGAAGAGAGAAGTGGTGACTGCACAGTTCGTTGGGGTTGGAGCCTAGTAATGGGCTCTGTCGTTGTTCTCCAGTGTCAACAAAACATTGCTAATGTACCCCAGGCCAGCACAAACTCACTCTTGCCTCACCCTCGTTGCGCCACTGTCAGCACACCCTCTTCTTCGTCCGACGATAAATCGAGGGCTGGCTCGAAGGAAAGGAATAATCGGGAAAATGGAGGATCGGTTGCTTCTTCTTCGATATTTATCCATCATATTCTGTGGAAATGATCTTCTTTACAAAATTTATTGAATTTTTTAATAACTCGAAGGATTGATTATCATTCTTCTTCTAAATATATATCCATCCATTCTTCCATTTCTTTAAAAAAATTGGAATCTGGAGAATCGGAGGAACGTCTATCGATTGTTCGAAAATTCAACTCTTCTTGTTTCTTGCATAATTTTTGCTTAAAATTCCCGTCAGCAAAATCCAATATTCATCGATCTCTCTTTTCCATTCTCGTCCATCTTGCAGATTTGCTTTGGAAATTTTATACGAAGATCGGTCTGGATTCTTTTAACAACTCGATCGACGATAATTTTTTAAACTATAGATCATTTTCATAATACTTTTAGAGATAGTTCGAGTCTTATAATTTGCATCTTTAATTGTTCTTGATTACATTGATTTCCGATAACCGATTTCTCGTTCTATTTGCGGCCGCTCCGACAGACATTCTTTCATAAGTATTCTATCAGGAATTCGAGATGTTCTTGTATTATTCTTTCACTCGATTACGATTGATCTTTGTAACAATAGTCAGCCCTACATTTTCTCTTTCATTTTTCATTTTCGCGATTCTCGTATCCAATTACGGTATAACAATTACATTATAAACAGTAGATATTATGATTCTGTTTTGTTACAATCATTCTATGTAACAATTACATAGAATTAAAAATCTTTCTTAAATCTTCTTCTTTTTAATCTCATTGGATTCTATGCAATTTGCAAAGATCTTATATATTTGTATCTTCAAAATATATTTATATTTTATATCATAATATACTCTTATCCACGAAGGATTATAATAAATCAAAATATTATCTCTTAAGGAAAGAAACATGTTAAAATGAAAATAATACTTACGGAATTTAATATAAACTATATAATCAAAAGAGAGATAATATCGCGATTAAACGATTCGAAAGGAAACATTCGAGGAATTTCTTCACGGCATTCTTTCCTCGAAATGTTTGAACCGTTTCTCGCGACGAATAAATACGATATAGCATTTTACTATTTCTTCTATCCCATCAAATTATCTACATATTTGGACTTCTAAATTAGATTATCTCAACAAATGGATGGACGTATGTTTGTTTGTCAAATTATATTCTATCGATATCGACGTGTGTGGTTTTAATAATTTTTTTTCTTAAGAATTAAATTTAACCGATAGCGTTCGATTCAAAATCATAGTTAACTTTATAGTTAATCGATTCTCTTAACAGTAGATTTAATTTTAATCTTCAATAATTGATTAGTTATTTGTTAAACGAATGTTAACACAGATGATGAAAAATGGGAGGATAAAATGGGATTGTAGGCACGTTTTTTGACTTGGATCTATTAGTAAAATTGTTGGTAAAGCTACTTAGGAAACTGATGGTCCCTTAGGTAGTTCGTTGTTCGTCTCTGTTTGCTGGTCTTCCTTGTGTAAATCTTGGCAGTCTTCTTTGAGAAATTTTCCGACGCTTCCACGAGTCAATTTTTATTCGTAAGGTATTGGGAATTCTTGAATATCACAGTATATTATAAATCGTGCAATTTGAAAAAGAGAAATATTACAAAATATTGATCTCAATTCGAATAAATGATCGACCGAAAATTTGATTATAAGATCTGATCTTATAAATAGTTCTATCTATTTATCTATTTATAAGTATCAAATCATTAACTTTAATATTATCTGCTTTAAAATTATTACTATACATATTTTAATAACAATTTTATTTCTATTTTTTGAAATAATTTTTTAAATTTACCCAATCAAATAAATCTATGTTATAGATTTATATATAGATAGCATCATGACATACCTTCTGATTCACGATACGCGTCATAGATCATTATCCTTCGAAATTAAATAAAAAACTTAGGAAAAAAAAAAAAAAAAGTATTAAATGTCCGTTATTCAGACTTAATTAAATCGTTCCATCGAGTGTTGTCACGTAAGTGGAAAATGGAAGCGCATCAGATTGAAGTGGACGCCGATTGAGGGGGTGTATATGGCGTTGGTGGGTTTCTGGAAGGGTGGATGCCACTTCCCGGATGTGGAGGAGGACAGATGGGGGAAAAAAGGGAATGGAGTCGGTGTCGAGAAAAGGGCGTTTCGGAAGGGGACACGAATAGTCCGTTGGGTAAGGGTTGGACGGGGGTGGCTGCGCCAATATTGACTCTTTCTGAAAACTGGGGACCTCATGGTGACAAAGAGGGTGGCGCTACTTTACCGCGCCTTTTGTGCGTCTCCAAACGTGGAAATGGCGCCTGCCACGATCATCAAACTCGATTTATTCAGTTCACTTCGGAAATCGGTATTTTATATTAAAGAATATTTCGTAATAAGATATATTATCGATAAAGTTTATTGAAGTCGATATATAACATTATAAAATATTCTCATTCTCGTTCACAATCCACGTTCAAATTAACTTTTTTAATCAGAGGAAATTAATTCTTCTATCAGTTTTGAATCTAGGGATCCCTAGAAATTGAAAGATCCTTCTTAGCTTTTCCATCGTATTAAATTTTTCATTAGAAAAACTATCCAATTAGCAAGTTAAACTGGAAAAAGAAAGAGAAGATAGTAGCAATATTTTTTCCATAAATGTCGATATAAAGGCTCGATCCTAAAAAACTTTGGATCCACGTCCATAGTCGAAGGACAACGTTGATGATGAATCGTCGCCTGTTATAGGCCTGTCTGGCTGCTGGCCGCAGCCAGTAGCGTGGGTCGACACCGCGACTCCTCGACACGTCGACGATCGTGATCGATTTCCATCAAAGTCGATGTCGAGCTTCGATACCGATCGACTTCCATCAAAGTCGAAGACCTCGCCCTATTCTCTCTCTCTCTCTCTCTCTCTCTCTCTCT
>NW_006263385.1:54365-65173 GCF_000469605.1 Apis dorsata
GTACGCTAATACTCGCTCATCTCTCGCTGCGACCGGATGAATCACGAGGTCCGTAATCGAGTTCTTCGATGACTTTGTTGTGTCGTTGAATCGCGACACATTCGTGAAACCGCGATTTTATTGGATCATGAGGAGAAATATACGTGAAAAAAAGGCAAACAGGTGATAATAGTCTTTTTTATTTACAAGAGAAACTTTTTTTTTTCAATTTTATCGCTTAAAATAATTATCAAAGTAATTAACCAATAATTATATTCAAAAATATGTTCATAATACGTCAATTATCGATTATAATAGCGATTTCGATATAATAATTTATATTGAAAATAATAATGATTATTTCTAACCTCAAATAATTTCGATAGGTAAATCGATAACAAGATATTTTATTAATAATAAGGAACTTTATATGTAATATAATCATTATAAATCTAAGCTAAAGTATTAATTGTATAATTGTATAACTTTTTCATATTTTGGTTAATAACAGATTAAGATTTCTTCTTTTAGCGTAACCGATATTGATCAACGAGAATAATAATCTCGCTTTATTTCGTTCACTTAATTCTCGACAAATCCATCACGTGTGAACTTGCAATAATAAATTGCACTCGTACAAAAAAAAAAAAAAAAAAAAAAAAAAAGAAAAGAAAAGGCGAAAGGAAGACGAAAGAAAAATACAGGGTCCAGTGACAATGGTGGCCGGAAGTCCATGGTGGCGGGCAGAGAGAAAAGAGAGTTTCGCTGCGCAAATAAAGATGCGTTCGGGTCAAGCGGGTAGACACTCGTTGAAATCGTTCTCGCGATGCCGACGTCCCCGAAATAGCTACGAATACTGCCCGCGTACCATTGCCTGGTTTACGGTTACAGCGTGCACGGTGTCTGGGCAACGCGCTCTGCGTATCTGAAACCAGAGAACCCATCTCGTCACCGTGTCTCGTACGCGCAACGACATTCACGGAACCGTTGCACGAAAAAGGCGACTTGGTGAGTCGCACGCGCTGTAATTCCGCTCGGTTCCGAATTCTCATTTTTCATTGCCACTCGGACGCGGTCTCGTGGTCCCATTCGCGAATCCTGCTCGCGCAAACGAGATTCGTTTATGATCGTTCCGAGGGACGATTCGGAATGGAAAAAATGTGAATTTCTTTAAGCCAATGGGCTACACACTGAGAGGGCGCTACTTATCAGTGCTTTTAGTTAATAGTTTTTGACACTTGTTTATTTTAATATATTAATTATATTCGTATCTTCTTGTTAGTTAATTTTAAAAACAAAGTAGCATTTGTCAATAAATCGCGTTACTTTATTATCGAAGGCAAATTGTAAGTTATTTGAATATTATAATTCGGAAAAAATTGAAAAAATTTGTTTGTCATATAGGTTATGTTTTTGTCATATAGTTATATCTATTCTATCCGTTTGACTAATATCATTATGCAATGACGGATATATTTATTTAAATTGTGAAAATTCTTATCTTGTTAATTACGTAGTTAGTTACGTAATGAAGATGGAACAGTTAATATAATAATACTTAAAGAATTATAATAATAGCAATGGGGTGTACGGATAATGATGTATCTTCATTAATGAAGCGTAATGCTCGAGGAGTTAATAGAATATTGAAAATTTATTGGATGAAAACTGAGAATAGTAACGAAGAATCTAGAAAAGAGAAAATAATCGAGACACAATAATCGAGTTCACAATTTTTTAAATTTATTTATCGAAAATTATATTTTCAATCGATTAGAAAGAAATTACTGGTTTTAAATTATATCACGTACGTAATCATTATTTATTATTAGTTCTCTCCCCCTACCTTATCCTAAAGCATAAAGGCGTCCCCGAATCACGGCGTAGAAAATAACACCAGAAATAGAATCCATTTAAATTCTTAACTCTGTCTCATTAGTCTCTCAAAAATTGAAAATACGAAGCAAGGCTTAATTTATATTTCCCTTTGCCAATCCCGTATAGCGGAACATCAAAGCCAGAAATTCGCGATGTTGGAGATCCGTGACGGCCACTGAATCATCTTTTGGACGAAAATTTTGAAACGATACGTAACCGACATCCGGGGAAACCGAATTCCAATGCGTGTTGCACCGAGGCCTTCCCATTCATTCCTTTCCCTTGCCACCGTTTTCGTGTGGATTCTGTCGCGAGAAACCGTATATAAATAGACCGCGTTTTCACGTTTACACGTTTATTCCTGGTTGATGAATTCGCGTTCTGGCCCCAGCGATGATTTCTCATTCAGATTTTCGATTTGGCGCGTTTCACGCGAGGTTATCCGTAACCGTGATCGCCTTCGATGATCCATCGGCGAGTGGGTGGCTCCTCTTAAAATTTTCATTAATGAGACATCGTGGAGGAGATATATTTTAGGAAAAACGTATTTATGAATATTTACGATTCATTTTTGGTGAGGAAATGTTTAATTTTATGTTATCGCGAGGTGACAAATCCGTGACGGATTGTTCTTGCAATTGTTAAAAATATGCAAATTCTCTTGGGAACGATTTATATTGACTTGTGTTGAAATGGATGAACGAGGATTGCTATTTTAATCCGAGTCATTTATGTAGAGATTAAAGCTTGTTATCTTCGGTCGGTAATACTTGCAATAAATTAATAAAATTTGACGAAACGATAGAAAAAATCCAAGAATTTCGATGAAATTTATTATCAGTGTATTATTTAATGGATGAATTATTGAAATGATCCGATGGATGGATTTTTGAGGATGTTAACATTTTTTATATCTAGTGATATTACATAAAAAAATTCGTATATATAACACGATGATTATTATCCAAGATTTTCTGCAATTCTAACATCATATAAATTCAAGTAATTAGATACATTGACATTTAAGATATTTATAGAATTTATAGTTTGATAACTCTCACTATTACATAGCAAAAGAATTAACAAACAATCTAATGATCTTAAATATGTATGAATGTAAAATTAAAATTTTTCCAGTTGAAAACTTCAATATCAGTTTAGAATAGAATATTTTATAACTTAAGGAGGAGCATAATTCTCCGTAAAATTTGAGGGACCATCGTCTGATGTGACACAGACATCGCAGGAACGAAACGAAAACGACCTTAGCGTCAATCATTTGGCTGTATTTTCTGCGTGGACGTCGTTACAGTCGGATCTGTTGATTCGTAGGGAATCATTGACTCGAAATAGCTCCTCTCGGTCGTCGCAACATAGGCCAGATCGTGATGCAACGTGGAATGGTGGAAATCGATGATAACTGGGCTAGTTTCTAAGAGAATATCTTTGAATGAAATTTAAGAATTTTAACTTTACGATCTAGTGAAAATCGATTACGTTTACATTGCACTGCGAAATGTGTTTCTACTTGTAGAATATAATTTATTGTCAGTGCCTATGGTCTTCTTGATTATTTGTAGATTCCAAAGATTCTTTCATGGATATGACATAGAGAAATGATTGATATATCTTTTATGGTCTATGATATATGAATTATTGAATGTTATGCAGAAAGATTATTATATCGAGTCAAAAATAGGATTGTTAATATCATCGTGGGTAAATTATTGGTATTAACGTGACGATTATTTGTCGATATTCGTGATAAATCAATGAATAAGAAACACTCGACGGTATACTATGCTATATTACTCGATAAAGTTCAAACATTTATGACAATTTATTGGACAGCTTTGGTAACATGTAGATTTTATATAATGCGAATTTATCGAACGCGATAACTTGCATGGTTCTTGGTAAAGTAGATGGTGCAATGGATTTCTGTGATTCAAATATCTATTCTCGAGTCTTGTTAATTCCTGTGAATTGCTATTATTTTACAGTAGAATTTTTAATTAATTCAACAACAAATAGCAAGGAAACGTGTCTTGCACTGCTATAAGAAACAAAACTGTATCGTCAAAAGAAAATTTTCAAAGAGTTCCCACAAAAATCCAACAGGTGTCCAAATCCACGAATCGAAGTTATCTCCGAACAAACGAGCAATCTTCCCTTTCTCCATGCCCTGGAAAGACAATCGAAAGGTAAATTTCCTTCTTTCCGCCTGCGAAGAAGGAGCGGAGGAGAAACCATGGTTCGAATTGTAGAGGAAGGTCGGCCGAAGAATACTTCTTGATTCGAGCTATCAAACTGCACAAAGGATGCGTTTGAAAAAGCGAGAAAAGGACGAGAGTTTGATACGGCGAAGCTTTTACCAGGGAGAGACGGGAGCCGGGGTTCGAACCCTTTTTCGCCGAAGAGAGAGCGAAGGGGGCGGCCATGTTGGGTCGCCTCAGCCATTTTCGGGCACACGCGGACAAAAAAGGCGGGTTAGGGGCCCCTCTCGGTGAAAAACCGCTTCTAAAGAAGGACCACGTCAAATCTGACAGGCCGAGGGAAGAAGGGGCCACATATGGCCACGTAAGGGCCAAAAAGGGCCCGCCTCGTCGCGTACACGTCACCGTCCGCTGCTCTCCGCTGTCGTTTGAAAAAGAACAATCCTCTCTCTCCGCTCTCTCTTTCTTCAGGGCGCGTGTTCCTCCTCCTTTTCTTCTTCTTCTTCTTCCTCCTTCTCCTCCTCCTCCTCGTGCTCTTCTTCTTTTCTCCTCCCCTTCTCTCGGAACGAGCTTCCCTCGTTTCCTTCTGTCGACTCTCTCGCAGGCGACAGAGGGGGCATTCATTCATGCACGCATTCCCAGAATGCACTGTGTGCGCCTTGCGTGCATGTGCTTTAGAAGATTGTACGGCGAAGTTCGGTTTTCTTAGATGTCGCGAATGGTTAGGTTTCTAAATTGCGAGAAATACAAAATCGTTCAATTTAAATTTAATTGGGAATATGTTTTTTGGGTTTAGATAGTTTTTTGGGTATAGAATTTATCGATAAATAATTATTTTTCCGTGCATTTAAAATTCTTCTAGTAATTTACGTACCTGTAATAATAAAATGCATTATAAGTGTACTTAATCTGAAGAAAGAAGCTAAAAAATGTAATAATAAGAAAAATTCAGAATCAGTGATGCGTGAAAATTTGCGTTATAAAAAAGAAAATTCCGTTAGAAGTGGAAAGAAGGATAAAATAATTCTTGTAAATCCGGTTCGATAACTAGATGATGTAGGTTACTTATATATATAAATTTCGACCTTGCTTGAAGAAATAAGAAACAGAAGAATTTTAGCAATCGAATTGAAAAGAAAATTTGGAAATGTATATCATAGATTTGATCGTTCGAACGAATTTCTTCGAATTTCTATCCATATGACTGGTTGCATAATAAGACGGGGTCTAAACAGATTAAATCAATCTCCCTGTGTTTTTGTTCTATGTTCGACGATGTAGTAAAACATAAACGATCCTGAACGGATTGGTAAATCGAGAAGAGAGAACATACCGAATATCAGAGAAACTGGCAGGCTTTTCTATTAATGTTACTTTTATTGTTAAACTGCCTGGCTGTTGCTTGCATGCTACATTTGAATTTCATTGTTCGTTGCGACACTTGGTTTCTAGGAAGCTTAGCCAATGTTTTGCTTTTCCCTTGTTTTTTTTTCTCTCACGTCCGAAAATACATCTCTGGGATGATCACGTGATTTTAATAGCCACCAGTTGTAATTGACCATGTAGCTCTTGAAACGGCTAGTTTCCATTTTCTTTACTCGATCATCTTCTTTCTTTGTTACTACAAAGGTTATTTTGATACTATGATTTCCTGTTTGTTTTGGAAAACCGTTTCTGTTCAATTATCACGAGTAAAAAATAATCTATTATTTAAAAATAATAATTTAAAATATATAAAATAATCCATTTTTGTTTATATATGATGATGAATAAGTATAAAACCTTATATAAATCATACAATAAAAATATTCAAACATCATTTTAAACAAATTTTTGGAATATTTCTTTGCTTATTCTATCGCAGTTTTTAACCGAAGAACGAAAAATTCTCGTTGTGCTTCGGTTGAATAAATTCGACGTCTATATTCGTTGTTTTTTTTTTTTTTCTCTCTCTCTTCAATTCGTGGTAGCATCCCACAACGGAAGCATTTTCGTGTGACGTATCTACATATACAATGGTACACGTACACATTCCCTTAAACGGTGTCGAGTTACTCCTCAGCTTGGAACACAACTTATGTAAGTACGTCAAGAAGTTTCGATCTTCGTGGTATGGTATACACACCTCCTCTCCCCTTGTGCGTTATTCGTGCTAAAGTTTCACCTTGTAAAGATAGAAATATTGCGTTCTTTTCCTTTACGTCAAACAAGATCGGAAATCAAGGGAATAGAGAAATAGAATTGTTTTGTAACCAATATTTTATATAATACACTGATAGATATGAAATACTTGAATTACAAATGAATTTTTTTTTTTTGACAATTTATGCAATTGGTTTCATTTCTTTTTGAAGATATGTAATAAAAATAATAAAAGATTTCATTGAAAAATAATAAATAAATTATAAATAAGATAACATAAATTAACAACATTTCACGATGTTAGAAATTTCATGAAATTTCGAAATATGATTATTTGTCGGATGCCAACTATTTCATTCTAAATTAAGGCATGATTCATAAAGGGTTAAGAGTTTATAAGGAATTTTTAACGATTTGTTGAAATATTTCATTTTCTATATTCTCGGTTAAGAGAAAACATAAAATATAACTTTATCATTTCAAAGATATATTTCAATTTTCCCGCGCTTGGAAATAAAAGTCTTATTTGTAATGAGTAGTCGGCGCATGCCTATCAAAGCTAAAGTACTGTTATTTCTAATCGTAATTTATCATAAGTTTTTAATCACGGATTTTATCGATGTTTTACAGAGATCATAAATTTATAATAAATAACTAAAAATATAGCTTAAACAAAGTTCTCATTTAATAGATTATAGATTTAAAATTAAAAATATTTTATGATGTCAAGCGATAATCGCACTATTGCACTGTATTCGACTACTGAATAATTATATTTGCGCATGCGCATGACTACTGAACATATGTGCGCATGCTCATTGGAAGATTAATAGAATTCACATGTGAATTCTCCAAAATTTACGATTAAACATTTGTCATCGTTCTTTCTTATGACATGAGATTGTATATAAGATTTGGCATGAAAACACAGAATTTTTGGCAAGCAACGTACAAGAACATTCTTCTGTCCGATTTCTATGTGGAAACAAGCCGATCATTTGGAATAAAGTGCCATTCATTGCAAATTTCGATGCGACTGACACTTAGGGGTCGATAACTCTTCCACTCGGCTATTCGTCTTTCGTTTTGTTATCCATGCATCGCATTTGCTACATTCGTAATTATCACGTCATTAATCTCACTGGATACGCGGAGGATTCTGTTTTCAATGACATTTTCGAATTAGTATGTTCAATCGGGAAGACAAGCCGAGAATTCTTGCCGATATCAATTGAGATTAATTGTTACACTGGTTACGTCTACTAAATTTTGTCAAATGAAAGTGGTTTTAATTGAAACTTGTAAAACAGATTTCTTCTTGTTTAAATAATGAAGTTACAAACACAGTGATTTATATGTATATTATACTTTTATATTTGAAAATTTTATATAGTATTAAACAATATTTTATACACCATTTAATTTCTACATGACTTATAGACAACCAATTGCCTAGAGAGTTATCTGCAAGATAAAAGTTGATAAATCACTAATGTATCACTGTGAAAAAAAGGAAAGAATTAATCGTCGTCGTAAATCTACAGATAAGTTACTTCTAGGTGCCTATCTAGAGTCTTCATCTCTCACACGTGATCGATTTGCATATTTTTCAATAAAATAAAGGACGCTCACTGGGTGTTCCGTCGCGGTATCTTTGGCAAGATTAAATCTGTTTCACGCGATGGAATCGATCAACCGCTCATTGACATGATCATTAACCCCAACCATCTCGGGTGTGGTACAAAAGTTTCATTCGAGATTCCGCCTTCAATAATATTCTGTGTCACCCCCTAGAAAGAAGTTGAAGAATAGACAGATATATCCGTTCGCTTGAGCAACCGCTCTTTATAGATCGAAGAAAACTAGTGGCAGGTTCAACGTAATCCGGATTAAAGAATTCCAAAACATCGAAAGCGTTTTAACGCTTCATCCCTGTTATTCGAACGAGAACTTCTGAGTTTACCTGTAGCGATGTTATCGCTCTGTCACGTATTCAATGAATTATCAATCAATGCTATTAACTTTAAAATCGAAGTGTGAATCGTTAACTATAAATTAGATCAGCAAGATAATTCTCCATTTTATTCTTTTACATTTGTTTCTTCACATTTATTAACGTAATCGAAATAATTAATTTTTAAATATATACAATAATTCTTCTGACTACATATATTGTCATTAAATATAATAATTATTAAGAATTATTTAAAAATATTTATAATATGTATTGTTTCATATCGTAAAAGTAACTTTCTCACAATTGGATACAGTATTATTTTTTTATATGTTATTATTGTATATAATTTAAAAAAAAACAGTACAAGTTACAATTCATGGAGGATATTTTTCCTTTAAAATTGCGCGATTGGTATATTTGCGAAGAGGTAGAGGAAGAGCAGGTAGAAAAAAAAGAAAAGGTGGATGCGTTTCAGCTTGATCGTGGAGGAAAAGAGAGGTGAGCCAAAGTTTGTAAACAGAGGCGGTGTGTACACGGTAGGCTGCATCCCCATTATTTTAGGCCGAAGAAATTCTTTCCTATCTGCTTATGGAATCAGCTGCCGGTGAAGTCCCTTCTTCTCTCAACGCTTCTTCCTCAACGTGCTCACCTGCCGAGCAGACTGGATCTAGAGAGTAGAGAGAGAAACTGTGAGAGAGTAGCGACAGACTTTTCTTTTCTCTGTGTACTTGGGGAAATCTTCTCTCTGCTTGCCGACAAACTGACCAACCGATTTTCAATTTGCTCTCTTCACATCCATGAAATGCTTCTTCGTCCGCGGAGAAAAGCTTGCCTTTCTGCCTTTTCGACTGTGTTCAAAGTAAGCTCCTGAAATATTCATCTTTTGTATTTGAAAGAGCTCTCCTCCTGAGGGATAATAATGTACCCTTTTAATTCGTGGATAAATTATCTTGTGAAAATTCGAGGTGGAAATCAAACTTATACAATAGAATTTATGATGCCAATTAATTATTACTTACTTGAGAAATATTTTTAAGAAAGATTTTATAGTTTTCCTTAAAACAATATGTTTTTTTATTATTGGGGATAATAAAATAACATAAAATGTCAATTGTAGGATATAATTTCCTTCTGATATCGTTAAATTTCCAGCTTCATTGTTAATTGAACTGTATGATCCATGAGCAAACGTTAATGTCGGTATAAGTTTGTTAGAAATTGTTTTTTTTTCTTCGTTTTTCCAACGTGTCTAATAATATTGTCTCGCGTTTCTAACGCGACGTCGAGCGCAATCGGATCGCATCTCTGACCAGAATAGAAGTCGGCTTTCCACTGGCCACCTCTCGCGTCTTTTGCTCTTTCTTCTTTAACCCCATCCTTCTCCAACTTAAGACAAAGATATACAGTCTGTCTACGCGTGTCTCATACAAGAGACGCCACGCTGACGACCATTGGAAACGTGGCATTACATCTCACGCCCTCGAAATTCCTTGCTATCTTATAAACTCGAATAGATGGTTAAAAAAACGCTGTTGGCAATCAGATTAACGAGTAAGAAATAGTATGACAATCTTGTCACTGGTTAAAATTATGCACAATAAACTTTAAATAAGAAAGAGACAACGAAGTCGAACGAGAGGTTATGTACGCGTGAATAACGAAATACCTACAAAGACATAGACATTTTGTAGATTACGAATGTACTTACACTGAAATTAATAACACCCTTCAAATAACCAGATATATTCCATTGTTTGTTATAATCCATTTTATTGCATTACATGCAAGCATCGTCTTTTATCGTCGACAATAAGAAAAAGATATTCCAATTGGCGGCCAATGATGGCGAGTGGGTGGCACTGTCACGCACGACATCTCGCGTGTAATTCGAAAACGGTATGAAATATATTATAAACAAAAGTCGCATCGTTGGTTAGAACCGATGGACCGATCATATCTGTCAGTACGAATCGAACAACATCGTCGTCTTCACTGGTCGTGTTCATTTCATTCTTACGGAGATGAAGAAAGAAAGAGAGAGAAAAAGAGAGAGGTGAGCGGCTATTCGGTTGGATTAGCATAATTCGTAATTTAATTTCCCGATAAATTTCCTATGGTGGTTATTCGCCAGCCGGTCGAAATGAGATGGTATCGGCTTGCGCGATTCCACTAATTCGCGTCTAAGTTTATATCGCTCGGGAGAGAGCAGCACGGGGTCGAGATAGGATCTCCCTACTTTCTCGTCCTCTTTGTCGCACCTTCTTCGTGGACTTTCTCTGTTCAGCCGGTTGAATCTTTTTCTCTCGTGGGCCGCCTCGTAAAATCGGATTATATCGGCTCTGTCGCCCCTGCGTTGTCGCACACTTTATTCGAGCCACCACACGATATCGCCCCCTCGCAAACGAGCGGGGTCAGGGTTCGTGGCGCGCGGTACATGGTAATCACGTTTTTCTTTAATAAATTCACCCCGCCATGACACGTGATCTTTCTCGATAGAAATAGTGCGCATGCGTAATACGAATTATTTGATAGGTAGTATTGACATATAGACATTTTTGTATTAAATTTTCTTTTTTTTTCTTATCATTTTTTTATATATTGGTATTTTTCATGTTTTTTTTTTTTTTTTTTTTTAC
>NW_006263385.1:65444-69981 GCF_000469605.1 Apis dorsata
AATTGGTTGAATTATTAGAGAATTCTATAGGTTAGGAGATAACCTTAAAAACAGGAACGTTGTTTCTTTTGTAAGATAGAATCTTTTCACGATCCCATCGTGAAATTGTTTCTGGTCGTTTTTGTTTCTAAAATCCAAACGAATCGATCTTGACGCGATTAGGGTGGGAGAACCTTGCTACGGAATTTCAAAGTAAACCTTATTTACGAACTGGTCGATTAATAAAACGTGCCGCGCCTTCGATCATTATCTCAGCGCCGTTTAAAACGGCGAGACCAACGCTGATGCCATAAAATCGCGTGGCACGTCTTTTCGCCATTTTCAATGTTGTTTTTGGCACCGTGTCACATTTTTGAATCGAGAAAATGATTAAAAATAATACCAATAAAAATTATCCGCGCATCTTCTATTTTTTTTTTTTTCGAATCTTTTCATTTCTTTGATCAATTATCAAATCTCATTTTTAAAAATTCCTTACAATTTTAGAATCTTAAAGTTATATCTCTAATTATTTTCATAGTATTATTTTAATTCTAAATATCCATGTATGATATATTTCGTCTAAACAGATCAGCAATGTTTCACGTCAATAAAAAAAAATTCCTTAGATTTATTCATTCGTAAAAAATGATTGTGAGGTCATTTTTGCATTCAAGAATGTACTTATCAACAGCAAAAATAAATAAGAAACAATCATAACGATAAATTAAAATAGCAGAAAAGGAAAACGCGCGTGGATTGAACGAGTGGGAGATGAGCGCGAGAGAATGGCTACGGTTATAGGTGTCGCTGCGAACGAGTCCGCCAAATAAATGTCCCGTGCACGCGATGAGTCACAAATCCTAATGAAAATAATAATGCCCGAAAGGATTCCGTTCTCTGTCGCAGGGAACGCGCGCGGCGTGCAACGCGGATAAATTTACTGCTTGATCTCTGCTCGGATAAGGCATACCTGGGGACACCTCGTCTGGGGTTATAGACCCAGGCATGCAACGGGTGGCACGGAAAGTACCGGTGGAAACAAGCTTGATCCTCTTGTCCCTTGCTTCGAAACCACGTCGTTCCACGTGTGGGATCCGTGTTGCATCGCGTCTCGTGGAAATAATTCTTGTCGAGGACCAGAACTCTGACTCCCCTGCAACCGGCACTCTCGAACGAGCCAATGAGATTTTCACCTGCCGAACGGATTTATCGTTGGTTTCGTCTTGGCCGAGACGTAGTCGAGAAGAAATCTCTCCTCGACTGTCCTCGGGTTTCTTTCCTTTTTTTTAGATTCTTCTTCCTACTTCTTCCCATGATTAGTATGGGATCTTCCATGGCAGGCGATAATTTCGCGATTCGAAAGATATTTTATTCCCCTATCCTCTACCGATGGATAGATAAGATTCAGAGATTGCAATGTTTGCAAATTTATGCTTCTCGCTTGGATATCGAATTAATTTTACATTCCAGATAATACATTTGAGATATAAAAATATTCCAAGACTAAATCTAGAATGAAATTATATTTTCACCACGAAAGTAAAGCAAAAGGTAAAGATTAACGCTCTTATTAATCGATTCCAAACTTTTGACCGTAGCAAAACTTGGAGCCGAGAATCGTTACCGCGATAAAAGGAATAGAGGGAACGGGTGTAAAACGGCGTCCGTTATCAGTTCGGTAGCGAGAGGCGTGCGGCCGTGTGCCAACTCGAGGGGACCGGTTCTCGAAAACACCCCGTAGACAAGTGTCGTGGCACTTGCGCGCCTGAGAAGACAGTGCCGTATCGCGGCGGCCACGTCTAAACGACTTGTAAAACAAGCGCTTAACGATTGCTCGTACCTGGATATAGAGAGTGTAGCAGGCGTGACGAAGAGGGAGCCAATGATGGAGGGAGAGAAAGGTTATGGAGAAAGAAGTCCGGAGCGCGAGGCACAAGAGCCCGATAGGTCCCACGTGCTTCGGCTTCGAGGAGGTCCAGCCTGCTAAATTGAGTTTACGAGACGTCGAGAGTAGTTCGTTCTTCTCTCTTTCTTCCTCTTTCTCCCCTCCCCCCTCTCTTTTATTATCTTCCTCCCTTCCTTCTCTTTTTCTACCGTTCGCTTTATATTTCTATTTGTCCGCCGATTTTACTCGTTTCACTCCCTGTTCGTAACGGCTCTTCCACCCTTAATTCACCGGTACCTAGGGAGAAGCGGTACCCTCTTCATCGAAGTTTACGCATCGACGCCGGTATTATCTTAACCGACGTTATTTCGCGCAGCCCTTATCCTCTTCCGCTTCTCGAAACGCTGGCCGATCACTGGCCGGCCCTTTTTTGCCTTGCAATTGTATTAGACTCGAGGAGGGTTCGCATAGGTTCGTATAGGTGTATACGTAGTAGGTTGTTGGAAGGAAACGTGTGTAAAGGTAGAGAATGTAAATAGATTAGAGTTGAATCGACTGGGAATATTAATTGGCAGTGTAACTGGTATGAACGCCAGGTGTGTGGGGTATTGTATCTATCAACTAACGAGATAGATACTTTGTTGAATAGATAAGGAATGGAATCTATACGAGTAGAACGAGGATTGTTGTAAATGTAGATTCTTGATATTTAATATAATTTAACGTGTACTTGTGGCGAAGGTGAAGCGTATCGAGGACAATATAGAATAGAATTTAGTATTTAAGAAGTGGAAATTATCATTCTAAAGTTAATAAAAATTATTGGATTAAATTTATGTTTACATCTCGCGATGGAAATAAATATTAATTTTTTTTTCGAATTTAAATCAATTTCGAAATTACTCTCCAACCCCTGTTCCTTTTGTTCTCGTTTCAGTGGGCAACGGGAAGATAAGACTCATGGCGGAGGACTAGGTGATTCGAGCAGCGAAAGTGGGGACGACACGAAGAGACAAGCGGTGAGCCAGCAACAGCAACAACAGCCGTCTTCTTGCGCTGTTCAGCAACAGCAGCAACAGCAACAGATGGTGGATCACCAGCAGACGTCGGGCATGTATCAACTTCCTCCTCCGGTCTCGGTGTCCAGCCCTCACTCGTACCACCAAGGCCATGGCTCGACCTTGAGTCATCCTCACACGCCGACGCACCACATGCAGCACCACGATACCGGAAGCGAGAGCGGGGACGACAAACGAAACCTTCATCATCAGTTGCAACACCATCTCCAGGTCGGTGCTCACGGTACTCATGGCTTGGTACATCCCACGGCGACCTTGCCACCACCGCCACCCAGCTGCGCCCAGCAGAAGAGCCAGTTGGACTATATGCAATACTATGGTCCACAGGTATAGTGAAATGTTTCGTGTGCTTCCGTTTATTCTTCCCCCCCTCCTTCAGTTCTTTTTTCTTTCTTTTCTTTTTTTTTTTTTAGCAGGGAAAAGAGGGATTACTCTTATGGCGAAGAAAGATGTTGTGAATTCGAATGGATAAGACTTTCGAGAAGTAATTTATAATGATTTGATGTTTCTTTTCTTTTTTTTCTTCTTCTTCTTCTTCTTCTTCTTTTGTTGAGCTGAAATTTAATTTCGAGTTTAAGTGAGTGTGTGCACTATTGTGATAAGTTTTTTTAAGAAATCATGGTGATGTAAGTCAAAATTTGAAGAATTATAAATTATTTTTACATTTATCGATATTTATGTAATTAAATAATGAATCTGAAATATTGTAACGAATGGACTTACATTACCGTGATTATCAAGGTTTATTAAGTACATGATGCAAGAGTGTCAGGTAAGCTGGATAATTGTTTGATGTTTACGAAGAAATTTTTAACTGATTAAACGTGATAATTTGTGGGAATGATTGATAACACTGATTGATTTTGACTGCGTCTTATTAATTCAATTGAACAAAGATTAACATGGAGTGAGTGTTATTAACAAAAATTAATCGGAAATAATTCAATGATTGGATGGATCATATAGGTCTACAGGTAATGATTATTTTATAGATAAACTCTACACACAAAGTTAAAGTTATCTGCTCGATACAAATAAAAGTGCAGCTAAAATTTCTTTTTTTAAATTTATACTCGAATTTAAGAAAAAAAAAAAAAAAGAAAAAAGGAAATGATTAATTTCCGCATCGGTGAAAACACGTTTGTATTCCTTTGTTTCAGGATTACCTAATCACACCGACCTCGGCGGACCTACAAAAGTCGCTCCCGCACACAGCCACGTCGATGCAGATGGGTGCTATAGCTCCTTCCATGGGTGGGCTGAGCCCGATGGGTCCATCGACGATGCTCCCGAACACGATGCAAAGCGTGAACACGATGAACACTATGTCGATGAACGGGATTGGAATGGGCGCGTACCAGGGAATGGGTTCCATGGGGATGTCTACGTCCCACGGTAGTTTTCACAACGGGTTGGTGTTAGGCGATTATCACTCGTTGTGACCCTGGGCTCCGAGCAGTCAGAGCAAGAGAAATCAAGAAAAAACTTAAGGAACGAAAAAGAAGAATGACGTGGAAACGAAGGAAGAAACTAGTTTTTTTTTCTTTTCTTTTCTTTTTTTTTTTTTTTTTTTTTTTTTTTTTTTTTTTTT
>NW_006263385.1:70224-71496 GCF_000469605.1 Apis dorsata
GATTCGCAAGGAATCTTACGAATCTTATTACGAAATTACTGTCTGTGAGAATATAAGAGAGAAAGAGAGTATTATTTATCGAGATACACCTGGACTAATTTACTTCGTCCAGTTTATACTCGACAAAGAGTCTGTGCAAGAGTCTGCAAGAAGTTATTATTAGTAAATTAGGGAGAACGTTTTCTCGCTTTTTTGTGATCGTACTATTAATAACACTGATCGAAAACGTTCTCGAATAGACGGACGAACTCTTCCGTACTCGAGGATTGTAATACTTAGGTGTATACATTTATCGGGCAACATCAGTTACGATTTTTTCGTGGCGTCGAACGGAGATTGGAAATTGGTGAAATCGTGTATCACGGAAGCATCTCGAATATAATATAACGCCGAACGAAATCCTCCTTGAATTTTCTCCTGGAAGGTTTCTAGGGACGTTTGCGGAACGTTGGAGTTCGGATAAAGAGAAGTTTGGAAGAGATTTTGAAAAATCCTGGAACCGAAGCGGCCACATCATGCCTCGACTTTTTAATCGCGACACACAACGCTCCAGACTTAACCATCATTTTTGAAACGAAGAAAGAAAGAAAAGGGAAAGTTCACTTGTACATGTCCACCCACACACAACACAACACACACATAAGTATACATAACCGGCCACGAATATTGTCCTTCTAATTTTTAGGAAGGAACGATACATAGTATATATATATATATATATAAAATACGATTAATTACGAATAATAGAAAAAAAGGAGGAAAATCGAGGCAGCGGGGGAACGCTTCCGGCGTGAAAATAGCAAAAGACATGTTAGCATTTTCTTTTTCCTTATTATCCCATATCGACGCAAGACACAAAGTTCTTGTTATACACTTTTAGATACACATACGCCACGTCGTATATTACATTATTCTCTTTTTTCTTTTTCGCGAATCCAACAAACACCACAATCCTCTATTATACCCATTCTAATCTCGTAGCGTACCGCCCGTACCCTAGGTCCTGAGATGTAAGAGAAACACACGCATACGTTATTTACGGTTACCAGTAGTCCGGCTTAGATGGTACAAGCCTCAGAATCATGCTGGATCTTGACGAACGCCGTGTTATAATCTTCAATTCGTTGATTCTAAAGTAATTGGATGATGGTGTTTCATATTCGATGGTTCTTTTTTAAAAAAGCACATTCACAAAGGTATTTTGTTTGCTTTTTTTATTAAATTTAAATTAAGTCAAAATTTCAATGATACACAAAATTGAATGTTTAATAT
>NW_006263385.1:72647-75988 GCF_000469605.1 Apis dorsata
GTTTCAAAGATTCAACATCACCGTGCGGACAAAGATCTTCAAGGATGATTCCTGAGGCGTGTACGGATCTCAGCCACCCGCTAATTAATTAACGTCGCTATAACGAACCACACACGCTCTTCACCACACCGATCCTCTCACACCGTACGCTTCTGTGTTTGTCCTGTGTACATATGTAGATAATATACACACTTACATCTTTACTTATACACACATACACAAGTTTACGCGTAAACTTACACGTAAGTCATATACACGTACACACGCAGACGCACACACAATTATCATACACACGCATTCGAGAGAAGATTAAGTTAATCTCGTCTATACTAGGCGAGTACCGGGTGTTTTTCACGAATCAGGCTCAAAGTCACGATTCAATTTCACTCCTTGATACTCTATTATGCGAGAAACCTGTCTTTATTTATGGCTCGTACCAAACGTCTCGTTTCTATCGATCTTGCTATTTCGTTTCGTGTACAACGGTGTTCAACAGTGTTCATGCGTAACCCACCATCATGTTACAGAGAAAAGACAGAGGAGAATAAGGGAGCATAAACGTTGGTTGGTTTCACTCTCTGGTAAAGGAGAATCTCTTCATTAGGCCGGTGAAAAATGATTATTTTAATTGGTACACGCGTGTCACGGCTGTTTATAGACGGCTGGATGCGTGCACTTACGGTGCAAATCCAAACGGTATGCAAATTAGCGTGACCAAGGCAGCGCGAGCGGTAGGCGGAGCAGCTGTTTCCTGCCAGCCAATTGCCGAGTGCCAATCTTTTCATCGCAAATAGAATCAGCAACACCTTTTCACAACACACCGCTCTTCTCTGCCCCCCCCTCTTCTGCATCTCTTCCTCTCTTCCGCTCGTGTGCTATCTTGCGTTATGAATCGTATCGTTGACAGAAATTAGTAGGAGTTTCTGGATAATGACAATTGGATGTGGTTTAATTGGGATCGTTAAATCGGTCGAACGAGGTTAAATTAGAATATTTCCAAGATGTTTGTCACAAGTTGAGATGTGTCAATTATTTCCACAGTGAAGATTAGATGGTTAGGGCTATCCCGTGATGAGATTATTCGTATGTAAAATAAATTTGCGACACGTGTGTCTCTTTCTGCCGTGCTACTTTGTGTTTTATGAATCGTGTCGTTGACAGAAATTAATAAGGAGTTATTTCTGGACGCGAAAGGAACTTGAGTACTTTAATTAGAATTCTTAAATCGCTCGACCAGGAAATGGTAGAATGGTAGTTTTCGACCAAGTTTCAATTTTTTAAAAATTATTGAAATATCGAATATTTTCCGGTGAATTTTATATCGTTAGGATTATTTTTTATGAATATTTATTTTATGTAAAATAAATCGCGAATATTATTTGAGAGATATGGTGATATAACGAGTGATAAGAATTGTGATTTGTCAAAATTGCGGATTAAGTTCAATTTTAATTCAGAAAGGGATTTATCAAAAAGATAATTTTATTTTTTTATTTTTTATTTTTTTTAATTTTTAACAATTTCCAATTTTAAATTTTAACTATTCGTAAATGATTTTAAATATTAGGAATAGGAATATTTATTCATTTTATATATTCTGGAAGCATGCATAAATTAAAGAAAAATGGGAAACGCATATCAAATCTTTACCGGATCTCATTTATTTTACAAGTAATCAACCAAAGAAAATCATACTTTCTGAATACAGTTTTCAAAACTACATTGAAAAGAAGTAATATATATATCCAAATTATTTCAATTAAAATCTAACTCTTGAACAATCGTTGTACACGAAAAACCAGCCTAATATGTCAATATCATAACCAAACGAGAAAAATAAGAGCCTTCAGGTTTTGCTTTTTTCCTTTAAAAAGAAACACCCGGTATAAGATAAAAAAAACACTGTCGTAGCGTAAGTTAGGCCGTAACTTATCATTTATTCGCAGTTCGCAGTCTGTACATAAAAGAAAAAGAAGAGCGAAAACTTCAAGTGCGAGAAACAAAAGTAAAAAGAGAGAAAAAGAGAGAGAGAGAGAAAGAAAGAGAGAGAGAATGTGATAGAGGATAAGGAATGATTGTGATACGAGTGAGAGATGCTTGGCAAAAGAATTGAAAAATAGTGTGTAGCCGGAACGAAAATGAAGAAATGAAGCGAGAATGAGTTATAATCGTGGAAGTGACAAAGTTTACATATACACACACACATATATATACATACACATACACACCACGGGGAAGAAGAGAATGAGAAATAAAAGTGAGAGTTTTATCGGTTCTCTATTTAAGGGACATCTCTCGCGCAGATGTTGGGAATGTACTATTTATCCCGTTGGCTGCAACATTGCCTTGTAAGATTCTTATCTAGGATGATGATCAGGGGAAAGGATTTTTCCCTTTTAGAAAGAAGTCGTCGGGACGAAACAGGGTAAGAGAAACAGTGGAGAGATAGAAAGAGGGAAGACTTTGAACGAGGGAAAGAAAAAGAGTGAAAGAGGCTCTTTTAAGTATCGTATTATTGATCAATCATTTGCTTTTTGTTTTTTTTTTTTTTTTATATCGATACTTTAAATTTGTTCAGATTCATTGATAATCGATTAACGGTAACCAAATATTCGCGCCACCCGATATATACGAGAACATCGCGACTGGTAGAGAATCTAATTCTCCTTTTCCGATCGTTTTTACTTTTATTTTTTACTTTTTAATCAAATCTGTATTATGTTAATCTGTATGTGAAATTGTTATATTATTTTTATTTTTCATTGAATTTTTGTCGATTTATTGTTACAATTAGAAATTCAATATTTTAATGTACAGCTTGCTACATTAATTTTTAATTGGATGAAACAGTTTCCTTTTAATTTTAATAATCACTGACTGTAATCATGTATCCTAGAATTATATTAGGATATATTTTAATCATGTTTCAAACACGTTTTATTTTTATTTTACAGATCCAAGTATAAGTAAATTCTTTACAATTATGAAGGATATAAATTTAGATGTAAACTTAAGATGATCAAGATGCAAGAATCAATTTAATTTCATTTTCGCATAATATGGAATGGAAAGAATGGAATGAATATCAGAACAAGCCTGTCGCTCTGTTCCTCGATTATATCGACATCCGTTCTCTTTTTCGAGATTTCTATATAGTCCGCCGACGAGCCGAACCGTGTTTTCGATTCACGCACAATCTACGCTTTGTACGATATACACGCGCGTATACTCATCGTCATTCGGGGTGCACACACCACTCGCGATACATTCCGAAAATGCACACAAGCGCGGAATTCAACCGAAAGATTTCTTCTCTTTTTTTTTTCTTTTTTTTTTTCTTT
>NW_006263385.1:76041-78005 GCF_000469605.1 Apis dorsata
ACCGTTTCCGTTCGAGGGAACGTTTGTTTGAAAACGCTGTGAACGAACAAGCGGTACCTTTTATATTCGATCGATCATGGCTTTTATTATAAATTTCGATCAAATTTCCAATCTATATATATAATATATATATATATATTTTTTTTTTACCTTCGATCAAGGATTTTAACGATGTTATAATGATTATGTAATATTTTTTATTACCAGACACTTTTCATTTGCACGAATCATGAAATTTGAAGAAAAAGTAATGAATTAATTTTTTTTTCTTGTTTTTAATTTTTCTCAATTTTTTTTTTTTTGCTTTCTTTTATTTCAATTAATTTATTTTAAAAAATATATAGAGGTTAAAAATATTTGCACGTATTCTTAGCTTTTTTTTTTAGATTTCATTCTCGTATCATCATCAAATTTTTATTGTTACAAGAAATCGCTATTAAATAAATATGATGTATATTTGGATTTATTTATGATTAATGTACAATGGTATAATGAGTATAGATCGGTATGCAGATATTTTTTTTGTAACCACTGTATGTACATCGTAAACTCGAAACGTATGATCGTTCATTTATCACGTTCGTTTCGACGTTCACAGAGTTGGCTCTTTTAACTTTTAGAGACGTTTTGTCACTTTACCGGGCCAAGGTTGCCGATGAATCTCCCGCGGATATAATTAGATAAGAATCGCTTGTCGCGCGGATCATCTGCTCCCAGAACGATGGGACATCTTGGCCTTTAAACGAAAAAGAAAATCTTTTAAAAATCACTAATATTGCACGTATAATAATTATATAAATTCCATCTAATCGATCTAAAGAAAAGAAAGAGAGAGAGAAAAAAAAATGGAAGGAACGTTAAACGAACAAAGCGCCACAAATTAAATCCAATCGTTAGATTCAATTTTAGAAATGATCGCATTAAAACTTGCCAAACATTGAAAAAAGTATTTATATAACAATATCATCGAATCGAAATAATGTATAAATTTCAAACGTATTTCAAAGTTTTCTTCCTCGATTTGTATTGGTCACTTGGACCAAATCTTAGCACAAATCTAAATAGATCCATAATTTACGAAGGGTAACTGTAGCGTACAGGAAGAAGAAGAAGAGGAGGAAGAAGAAGAAGAGGAGGAGGAGGAGGAATACACGCGTAGAAGAGATATTGTACCGGTTTTTCGATAAAATGTTTTATGACGCAAGGACGATTATTAATAACCGACAGTTCTTCCCAGAAGTTCTCATTCGTGTATTTTAGCGGACAAGTTTAACGTTGCACAACTAACTAAGACAAATTGCTAAGAATGCGAGTATGTGCGAGAGAGAGAGAGAGAGACGGATGAGAAAATCTAGAGAAAAATGTGAGAAAAAATATTGTAACGAAAGAACGAGAGAGAAAGAGAGAGAAAGAGAAAGAGAGAATGATTTTGTGTAGGTAATGTGTGAATGAGGAAAGAAACCAGAAAGATACGAATAGATTAAGTAAAAAGAGATCACACGATGTACGATCGAACTGTAATCGCGAAGTTGATGTTATTTAAAATAATAAAAGGAAAATATTATATATATATATATGTATATATATATAATATATATGTGTACATATATATATACATATATATTTACATATATATATACATACAACATGTGGGTAATTCCTTTACATGATGTATTATCCTGTAAACATTTCTGCGCTAATTAAATGTTAAATTAAATTCGTTACTGAGAGCAGTGATTTATTTTTTTCAGATACATATCGTGTAAAGATTTGTTATCGAATTCTTCTCTTATGCTACTATGATTTACATTAATTTATAACAGATATTGATCGTAAAAAAAGACAAATATATTTAAGAGTACAAAAAAGAAGCATATCGTGAGTCATCTATTTTTTCTATAATGTTAGAGAAGATTTTTCTCAAGTTTGTTAAAATTAAAAAAAAAAAAAAAAAAAAAAAAAAA
>NW_006263385.1:78265-90186 GCF_000469605.1 Apis dorsata
TTTTCTTCTAAAAAAAACGTGCGAAAAAGAAGAAAGGAAAACCTCCACCTGAGAAAATTTCTCAAGGAAGAAAAAAGAGGAAAGCCTGCAGGAACTACCTGCAAACAGCTTCGAAAAGATCGTTGAACGATACGTAGTAATTACTTCAAAACGAGCATCGGTCCAGTTCTATTAACAATATCGGTGATCGTCGATGGCAGATAAGAGCGGTCTGCTCTTTGTATCGATATTGTTACGTTCGATCGCGTAACATTGTCCGATGGGGATCTTCGTCTATCTTGAAGATCGCCGTCGATCCTGAAAAAGAGCATCTGGCCGTGTGCTTCCACGTGACCCCAATTTCTTTGTGCCCCGCTACACATCTCCTGTCTGTCGTATCCGGAGATCGAGATTCTGAGAATCTGACAAGATTGACATTGCAAACAAGGGTGAAAAATATAAATCTCTTTGGAAAATAGAAGGTACATTATTTTTATTCATATATAGAGCATTATAAAATTCTGTTTTCACTTCATTTTTCACTACCATAACTTTTATTCTTGCAATATTATACAATTCCACTTTTATTCTTCCTTTTCTTCTTTTTTTTTATACAATAGCATCATAGTAGTCTCAATATTAGAAATAATCGCTTTACTTTTTTATAATTCAACATTGAACATGAAATATTTCATAGTAAAGTGAAAATACAAAGAAGTCTGAAGCAATCGGAGACCAAAATCTCTCCAATATATTTTATATTTTTATCATCCCTTTCCTTTCTCTCTCTCTCTCTCTCTCTTTCTCTCTGAAGATAATTTCTTCCTAAATCGCGTTTAGCTTTCAGAATTCGTCAAGATGGTTTTTTAAGAGGTCTTAAAAAGCATCGAAAGATCCTTTAATCGGCTCCCTGGGACTGGGCACGCTCTCGAGCATTCTCTCCCCGATTTCAGCCGCCTCGCCTCCCTCTTCCTCGACGACTGGTCTTTTCTTCGATCCGTCAGCGGGGCGGAATAAGAGCAGTCGACGCATGCTCATCGGCCTGTTATAATTTCGGTTCTATTAGCCTCGTAGTGGGACCCCATAAGCCCCGAAGGGATTTCAAGAGATCGTAAAGTTAAGCCCACGGACCCCACAGAGGTATATACCATCATAGTGCCTCTTCCCTGTTCTCTGTATAGGTGTCTGTTATATAGATGTGTACGTGTGTATGTACATATGTGGACATGTGGTTTCTATACATAGAATCTATCAGTGGTACTCAGCAGCAAGGTTTTAAGATGGATAGATAGATTACTTGGTGACGCGTGCACGATTGCACGAGGATAATTTGATAATTATAAGTTGTAGAGGGGTTGTTGGTTGGTGAGGGAATTCAACTTTGGGATTGGGAATTGGGGCAGAAGTGAAAAGTGTGAAAAGTATTTATTGATGGTATTTTGACATTGATATTTATAATTGTATTGATAATAATGTTGGATGATGATTAATTATAACATGATTATTTATTGAAGAAAGTATATTTTAAAGAAATCTTGAGTATTTTATTATTTTTTATTGTGCGCTAGTAAATATTTAATTATTAAAAACATTTTTTTTTTTGTTTTAAAAAATAGGAATGGCGATGGCTAATCAATAAACAAAAATCTTGACAAGTTAAAGAAGTATTACTATAGTTTATAAAATTAATTATTTTATCATCAGTGATATAAATATCAATAGAATGTCAAAATTGTTGTATTTCTAATCGTTCAAAATGAAATAAAAGATAAAGAGGTGAAAAATATTTTATACCTTGTGAGTATCACTGGCTTATGAAGAGGTAAAGGTTCGTGAGCTTTATAAAAAGCAAAACTGTCTGTGAAGAGGGTCCGTTCAGGAGTACAACGTCAAGTAGCATCTTGACACGGGAGTTCACAATGGCTACTTGTTAGCTCGACACGTCAACAGAGAAAGGGAAACGACACCAGGATCCGATTCACCTTTTCAACGATCAAATACACTTGTCCCGAGTACTACGCTTTTTTTCAACATCTTTTAAAAATTACTCCATCAAAATTCTCCGAAGAAAAAAAAATAAAGAAATTGATATAATTGAAAATAAGGAAATCGTCACTCTTTCTATGCTAAATGCAGACAAAAGATCTTATTTATTTATCATATGTGAAATTTTACAATATAATTAAAAATCACAGTTAACAATTTTCAGAAAAAAGTATACAAATTAAAATTTACAAATGCATTAAAAATTCTTTCATTTTTTTTCTCATGAACAAAATTCATTGTTGAAACTGAAAAATACAAAAGACAATAGGCAGGTGCTTTAAACGCCTTATTATTATTATTTGTCTGCAGAAAATTGTGAAGATATTTCGGAAGAGGGATCACGGAAAAGGATCTTTATACACGTGTAAATGGCGGACGCCGGTGGTGGAAGCGGATAATAAGTTTGACGGCGTTACAATGCAGTCATTACGCGCCGATAATGATGGCGCATTCAAGCACGAACGAAGGTGAATCGCAATGCACCACCGGCCCCTATACGTTACATCTGGCCGCTAACAATAGCTTGTGAACGTTGCGCCACCCTGCGAATCGTTATGCGGAAATTAACGATGCCTGTTCGTGGTGCTCCTCGAAATTACACATTGACAGGAGTTCGCCTCTAATGTTTGTTCAAATCGATGAAAATATCATGAATTTGCAACGTTATCCCTTTTAAGTTATAAATCGGAATATTTAAGTGTGCAGAATTTGAAAAGAGTCTATACTATATTTATAAAGCAAAAGAAAAAGAATTAAAGTAAAAATTGATAGATAGGTTTATCCTAGATGATTGTCGTTTGAAAAAATTTTAATCTGTCATTTCATTTTAATTTGTATTCTTATCAGACTATGATAATACAGAACATAAATATCCTTAATTTTTTTAATCCAAAACTTGGTCACTTATAAAATAATTACATGTATCTATTAATTTATAATTTTTCTATATAATAATTTACAGCAAAAAGCAAATCAAATCTTTCCCTCATCGAACATTTAGATACGTATACTCTGGTAAATTAAATTTACAATTTAAAATAACATGAAACAGCAAGAACAGGGAACGTTCCTTAAATCTCTAATCTTAAATCTCGATAAATAAATCACGGTAGGATCATCTTAGGTGGCAATCGAAAACGCGTCGATCAGATCCCATTGATATTCCACAGACGTTATCCGGATCAGGAGGCGGCGAACGCGTTAGATCGGCATTTAACCAGGGCATCGGTGTAAATTACGAGACACGACGAGAGTCGTCCCGGCACGGTGTTGCTTAGACGAACGCACCGCTTTTCGAGGTGGGAGAACGATTTCGAAGGGGGGAATATTTATGGGCAGACCGGCTGAAATTAATTTATGCAGCCGCATAGGCTGCCACGTAATTTATTCGCGGTGCTTGCGACGATCAGTCACTCTCTTCACTGGCTTTTGTGTGTAAGAAAATCCTTGCCCATTAGAAACGATCACGAACAACCTTCCTCCACCTATACATACACGTATACGTACTCCTCCCACCCCTTATGTATGATACTTCTTCTTGTTTCATCAACGAATGCTCGATAACGGCTAGTGCGTAAATCCTGACAAAGATCAAGTATTGGATATTGATGATTCTATGAGTGTATAAAAATAATTCTTGAATTGATAGAATTTTTTAAATAAATCTGGATATTTTGAAATATAGAAAAAAATTAATGAATATAGAAAATTTAGAAAATTATAAAAAAAAAATGAAAAATAAAATTGTACCTATGATAAATTATGCTTCTTTAATAATAAAAATAAATGAGTAATGTAAGATTTTATTAATGTATTATTAAATGAACAATTCTTTTATTTAAAATAGTATTTAAAATACAATATAAATTTTGAATTGGATTGAATTCCATGGAATAAGTTAATTTCATATTTTTAAATGTGAAAAAATATGGATATTAATTGGAAACTAACTGTGCACTAACTAAATAATTAATCAACTTCTAATTATATACAAATACAAATTTCCAGTAAAACCTATAAAAGATATTTCCTAGAACAGCAAACTCAAGCAAAGTTTTATCGAAAATCGATAAAATCAACTTCTAATCAACTTTTAATTGAACATAAATTTCCATTAAAACCTACAAAAGATATTTCCTGAAACAAGAAACTCGAGCAAAGTTTTATCGAAAATCGATAGAAAACCATATCTTTTGGCAATTGATCATCATTCGAAACTTCTTTTCGGGAGCGCAAATATTCGGAATAAGAGAATACGCGCGAGAAGAAAGAAGAAGAGCAGTAAGGGATCTCCATGCGGGATCTCTGGTGCATCCGCGTTATGATTTGTGAGGGCCCAGATCCTGATCCTGTTTGCCTGGAAGAGGCACCCACGCTTTCCAGGAACTGCGTTCACCTCGTGTGGACGAGGCTTCTCTCGGAGGCAGAGAGGATGCTGAGGAATGAGGCAAAGGAGGTGGAAGAGCGAAACCTCTAACTTGGTGGGGCGAGTGTTCGAGATCATCCGACCTGATTACACCGAGGGTGTAATGGACGGACTAATTTGTGAAATTTAAATTCCGTCCCCGACGTTTTAACCGCGATGCAGAGCTCGAGCGGACCTCGAGGTCGAGATAAATCGCGACCACCCCCTTTTTTTGTAACCAACCGCGACTTCATAGAATATCCAAGATTCAACGGGAATCTTTCTGGAAAATCGTAGGTGGGCAAGTTTGAAGTGGTGAACCCTGATGTCGTGTAGTTCCAAAGGTGGGATTGGCGTGCGCGTGTGTTGGTTATCTTGATTCGCGTTTCGAGCCGATCGTCTTTACCCTTTGCCCGACAATTTGTCAGATCGCTTAATTCCGACTATCAACCAGTCCTTTTCGTTCTCGGGGGTCTTGCTGCAAAAGAAAACACACAGATTAGAGAAGGAATTTTAGAAAGATTCAGTTATGAAAAGATTTAAAAAAGAATTGAGTGTTAACTGTGAAAAAAAGATTAAAAAGAGAAAAGAGTGAAAATATAATTTGGAAATTATACGTCAATAATCATTATCAAAATGCATAAAAATATTCTTCTTAAGAAGCAATATTGAAACGTTGAAAGAATTGTGGAAGCCGGATGATAAGACAATGCTACTCTTCCATAAAGAAGAACAAGAGAAAGAAAAAAAAAAGATGGAAAGAAAAGAAAGGAACACCAGGAAGGGAAGTGGTACAGAATGATGAAAAGGGATAGAGACAGAAAAAAAAAGAAGAAAAAATAAAAGGGAGAAAGGGAAAGATGGGAGCATCGGGAGCAAGATGTCGACGGAGTGGCGGATTAGAGGCGGCTTCTCGGTGTATAGCGAGCGGTCCTATTGTCGGTCCGCATAATACGGTTATGATTTAGTTTTGGGTCGTGAGGATCGCAGTGAACGAACGAATGAACGAATGGACCGAAGGGGGCCTGACGTACTCTGTGTCTCACTCTGTGCGCTGGATGTTGGCGCAGAGAGGGGAGCCAAAGCTTTTGGTGTCGGGTTACAAGCAGGGCCAGGGCCCCGCCTGGACATCCACACGTCCTCGTATCCGCGGACCCACACGCAGTCGGGACCTTTAAGCGTGCCCATAACTGCGTGTACGGAGGATCACAGTCACGCGTGTCTCTTTCTAATCTCTCTCTATTTATATCTTTGCTCTTATTTTAGAAAATAGATTAACTTTTGTTTTGTTCTTAATTTTTAGAAATTGATTATTTGTATATATGTTTAATTATTTGTCTTGTGATATGGATTTGTTTTATTCTCATTCGTTTTCAATTTTTCATTTCATCCAATGAAACAATTATTCATTTATATAATTTTTTTCAAATCCTGAAACAAGAAGAATCTATGTCTGAAAAAGAGAAAGCATAATTACAAGTAAGTACAATTTTCTCAATAAAGAAAATGATTGATAATAACGATCATTGATTATCATCGATTATTTTAATACCAGAAAGTGAAAGAGAGAAAAAGAGAAAGGATACACATTATAAGGTAAATTTTTCTAGGGTTAAAATAAAAATAACCTGTCACCTTTCGCCACAATGTCCTTTTCTTGCACGACGCGGGTGCACGTTCCGCGAACTCGCGAATTATGAATATGATTATCTCGGACGGGCTCTTGACGGGAAGCCAGACCTGTCCCAGAGGTGTCACCTTACATCCTCCCTCTCCTCCATGGTGTCGACGCTCCTAGGTCCCCTCGTGCTGCTCTCCCATCCTGACTTGACGCGTGACGTTACTTCTCGTAACCGAATCTCGCGAATAATTGGACCTCGACAGGTCTCTGCTTTTCTTTCGATCGTTTCGCCAATCATATATCTTAGAATAATTAAAAAAGAAATTAAAATGTGAAGATTTATGTATAGTAAATATTAAACTTTCTGTATTTAATAAATGTAAAAAAAATTTAGGATTAAAAAATTTTTATATTATTGTCAAAAAATCATTTTAAAGATATTAATAATTAATTTTATTTATTGTTACTTTTATTAAAATAGTTTTTCTATATTTAGATAGATACTTTATGGTAAAAAACAAGTAAGTATATTATATTAAGTTATATTAAGTTCTAACCTTTTTTATAAAAATTTTCCAATTTTGTCTTATTTTCAAATATTGAATGATTATAATATTATATTATTGTAATTAATAGTTAATTTTTCTTCGATTGTCTTTCATATTTTTTGGCTTAAATATTTATCACGTTTTTTAATAATATTTTTTTACTCAATTTTAGCCTAACCTCACAAACATTTTATCCTGAACCATGATCAACCTTGGTTAATATGTAAAAATGTAAATGGTCCAGACGGTCGACGTCCAGCAATAATCTCTCGTCTTCAAAAATGAAAAATTCAAAAACTTTAAAATTCTTAGAACGGTCGTTCCCGAATCTCTAGATTCTAGATTCACCGAAAATTATTGTTATACCTGAAATATTGTATTGATATAGAATTAGTTCGTAAAATTAAAAATTTTTGAGAGAAACAAAATCACATGTTATGAGATATAATTTTGATATAAAAATAATGAATATAATAAATTTTTTGATTGATCCTCACTATTTCTTCGTGGATTATATAATTAAAAAAAACATTGTATTTCTATTTAGATTACTATTTCTATATTGTACTTCATTTCACATCAAAGTAGAATTCTTAATAGATATTGACATACAGATATTGATATTGCAGAGAAATTTTTGCAACAATAAATGAGACACAAACCATAACCTAAAATTCTCACTTACTTTTCATTGCTTCCAAAGATATATATTGCGTTATAATAAATTACATATGTTAAAAAAGATTGTCGGTAATTACTATATAAGTTACTAACATATTCGCAAAATATTTAAATTCGAAACGTTTTCGTCGTCCATCTCCCCCGGAATTATCGTACGTATAACACATTTCAACTAGAGATGAAAGAAAAGAAGTGCTGGAGGATAGGGGGGAAAGAGGAAGAAAGGGGAATGCAGATGGGCCGTCAGCCTCTTTTCCGCAGGGGCCCGCAATAAATTTAACGGGCCAACGAGGGGGGCAGGGCCGGTTCGCAAGCGACGATAACGATCGAACGAGCGTCAGAGAAGTGCTAAGTAACTACCGATCGTATCGAAGATAGAACGTTAAGCTGGAAGCGTTTTCGAACTTCTATATAGTACACGTCTGCTGTTGTGCGCCATCTTTCATAGTCATAGAAATATCTATTCTATCATTCGGCTCGCTATTATCGACGTAGTCAGAAATTGTCACCGACACCACAGAGAGACCGATACAATGGCCGTCTAGTGAAATCTATAGCACGTGTTTGACATTTATGAATCGAATTTCTCCATGGATCGACACGTGACAGAGGTAATGTGCCCCCGTCAAGCACCCATGGGACCGATCTATGTTTGGCTGATACGATATATCAACAGATCTATAAACAGTTTCAACAGTTTGATCTAATAGAGGAAAATTACAACTCATCGTATAAATGTAAGTGGTTTTGAGTATTAAATTTTATTGTAGAATTGATTATAATTTAAATAGGATAAATTAGAATTAAAATTTAAACTTTTAGAGATGAGAATGTTACGATATTCACATTAATTGTTTTGTATGAAATTAGATTTTTAGATTAATTCAACTGATTGCTGCAAAGTTGTTTTATATATGTTTGAATTCTTATCTTAGAATTGTTGAGTCTCAAATAAAGGATTACTTTAATTTTATTCAAATCATTGAGAATTGAATGTCAGACATATAAACGACCATTCTCTTAATTCCCTGTATCGTTGTATACAATATGCCGCATCTACCCTAATTTCATTCAACGCTTCATAGAAATTCCCAACTACCTCGAGCCCACCAACATATGTCGAAGATCTCCTCCTTTCAGTACAATGACACCATGGAATTTCGTGCAGACGATTGGCCAGTCGGTCGACCAATGAAACACGAAGAAAGAATACACTATGGGGGTTGATACGCGTGCGCCAGTTTCCTGGGGTGAAATTTATGGGATTAGGTGACTACGCAAACATAATTTCGTTATGATAACTCTTTTCTCTTCTTTTTTTCTTTCTTTCTTTTTTTGATGAGGTTATGTTGGATTATATTAGAAAAAACTTAGCACTTTTTTTATAATACATAAATTATTCCTTATATTGTTAAAAGTGTAAAGAAAAGATTAGAAAGTAAAAAACTTTTTAAAAAGAATTAAAAAAATTAATTAAAATGAATTAATTTTAAAATTAAGCAACATATATTTAAAATAATGTTAGATGATTTAAGTGAAAAAGAAAAATCTATTTTTCATTTTATTGGTGTTAGTGATGTGATATAGAATTTGCAAAAATGTTGAAAAATGTTTGTTTATTTTATTAATTTTAATTTTAAAAAATTAAATAGTTTTAAAAATTGAATTATGAGCATTTTAAATATGTGAACATTTTAACAGAATAAAATTTAGTCTGCATAGAAATAGGAGAGTATGTGAGTTACAGTGTCAGGTGAGCGACTGTGGAGTTGATCGTTGGCTGCTTGTAATTCTAGACAGGAATTAAGCGGTGCAGCGGACAGCCGCAGCTTCACCGTTGCAAGCGGTATCGTGGAAAGGACAACTTTGTAATATGATTATGGTTGGAGAGATTCAATATCGAAATTAGGAAAATTGACTTTTTAATCGTTCTAATATCTTTATTCGCGATAAAGTGATCTAATAAATGAGAACACTATGAATACACATGTATCAATATATTATTTATAGAATATAGATAAAATAGATAGAAGTAGAATTAACATTTCCAAATAGACATTTATGTTGCAAATCTAATATATGCGTGAACTTGTTAGAATCTCTTTCAGTCACTGATCCATTCAGAATTACCAACGCAACAACTGAAGGACGTTGTTTTCCTATGACAAATTACACATTTATTCTCTGCTTTCGATATCAACGTGTGTATATCCTTTCATATGCTCACACATACATACACACATTATACGCATACCACATCGTTGACCTACCCCACTGAGAATCATGTTTCAATACAGAAATCGAAAACCATATCATTGCGTTGAAGCTTCGATTCGTAACATGCGAATTCGATATATCGATCTTTGATTTTCGGTTTTCGATTTTTGATATATATCGCTACTTCCTAACCTGCGTAAAACACGTATGAACGATTAATCATTGTGCGTACTATTTAATAAATTTATTATTTAATAAATCTTAGTATATATATACACGAAATTATAAAATATGGATGTCATTATGATAATTCATTTGCTCGATTTTCTATATTGCGAAATTTTCTTTTCGTTTTATATGATTCTAAATGAGGTTAAATTAGGTTAACGTAACATATGTGCAGAATGAGCTCATTTTTATTATGGATGCATTTCAATTAAAGATCTTACAATCATTTTATTTGTGTATTTGTATAATTGTAATCTGTGTTGTGTATAATTAAATAATTTCTTCAACATCAATTCAAATTTCTTTTCGATCATTAAAAAATTTTGTATATTATTTATCAAACATCGATTGCTTCTGAAAACCACATTTCTCACAACCAATGATTACACAATGCGATTTCGCGGTTTTATTGCGGTGCTTATAGGTTAAAGAATTTTTAAAAGAAATATGGTATGTAGTACCTATATTATATTATTTATTATATTGTATTTGCTTCTATCATAGAAAAGATTCATAATATATAACATTCAGATAAAATCTGGATTTCAAAAATAAATATAAACCTTCAATCATTCTTATAAGAATAATTTTGGATAAAATAAACTATTTTAATAATAATTTTACTATTCTAAATTTATATAAAAAAAGATTCCATATCTAATATTACTAATTTAGTACAGCATAGATATAATCTACCAAAAACTATATATATATTTATCATTTTAGGGATATATATAATGTAAGCAGTTCCGAATCGCTTATACCCTAGGAACAAGGAACAATTGTCGAATGCAGGGCAAAATTGACCACGTTGGTTACATAATGGGCCTCCTCGTGCTTCGTCAAATGGTGGGCAGTGCGAGTATTTAGATGAGTTGACTCCAATTGGCGTACGTACCGTGAGAATCCAGTATCTAGCGCGTGGACCATGTGTGAACCGACCGGACGGGGAAGAAAAATGGGTGAACTAATCATGCAAATTGGGCACAATGTTATGTAATTCTGGTCTATCTTCAGCCATCCGCCCGTTGGAATCTCGAACACAGACGTCCAGTTATAATAGCTTGCATTTGGAGCAATTAACGGCATCTCCATCGAAATTAGTTTGACGTCGAGGTAATGGAAGCAATGTTTCTAGTATTCATGTTCTGGTTTAATCATAAGTTCCTTGTCCTACTTCTAAAAGTAGATTGCTCGATTCCATCACTGGGAAAAATTCTAATTAGTATATAGTTTTCTTGAAGTTTATCAATATTTAATCTAGCATATTAATATTCAACAAGGATGAGAACATAAAAAATAAATCACAAATAAAAAATATATAAAAAATCTGATAATATTATAATAATATGAGAATTACAAAATATAAGTAAGTTTTAGTATGAGAATTTAAATTTAGAATTAATCTTAAAAAGATTTTTACAAATTAAAAATAAATATAAAGAATTAAATTTAGATTTATAGGTTATGTTTAAACTAAAGTTAGAATAAGTTAAATTGAGATTAGCTTTCGATTAAGTTTAAACTACATTCAAAAGAAATTTGAATTTAAACTAAATTTGAAGCTTGGTATTCCAAAACTTTCAAACAAAAGTATATACATGTAATAATAAAAAATGCTGGAAAAATCAGATAGACATTGTGGACTGTGGTTCGCGAACAGATTTGAGTGAGGAACGGAAGAAGAGGTTCGGAACGATTATGCAGCACGACACGATGCGCAACAAGGAGAGACAAGGAGATAGAGGGAAGAAGATAGAGAAAAAAGAGAGAAAGAGAGAGAAATACACGGTGCACGCTGCGAGCAATGTGCGAGGCTTCGCGCGGCCGTCAATTACGATTAATTAGAGCGGAGACTGACAGCGGACGCAGCGACGGCTACTTAATACTTTAACTTGTCCCCAACCCTCCACCCGTTCACTTCCTCCGTCGTCGTTGACGATGACGAATCGACCGGAGTGCGTCGAGAGCGCGTCGTTTCGTTCATCGCGAACGATCGTGGAATATCATATACATCCCTTTCTCCTTTTTCTTTTGTACCGTTCCTTCCATTCACGAAACGTGAGATGTTACGTTCTCGTACGCCACGAGGAAAAAGTCACCATAGGAAATTCAAGCTTCTGACGCCGGGGTATGCGTATTCCACAATAGAATGATGAGTTCATTGAAAGATTTTTTTTTTTTTTTTTCATAATTT
>NW_006263385.1:90542-96705 GCF_000469605.1 Apis dorsata
GAATATTTAGATAATAGGAAATCAAAAATATTTATAGTTTTTTAATTAGTTGAAATAAAATCAGAAATTTTTATTATTATTTTTATTATTATTTATTATTATTTTTATAGAGAATTTTATAACAACTTTTGATTTTCTTTGATTAGATAAGAAGGAAAAAATTTTTGAAAAATTTTAATACAGAAATTAAAAATTGTAAAAGAATGATAATATAATGATATTAAATACTGATAAAGTAGATGATATAAAATAAAGAATTTTATTTATTTGAATAAAATGTAATTGATAACCTATTGATAAAAATAGAATAGGATTTTTTACGATTTTTCTCGTGATCTCTCGACTTTGAAGTATTAACAACATGTTGATATAGACGCTTGATAATAATCGTAATTAACTATTTAATACTGCAATTTAGAGAGAGAAAGAAAGAACTTTTGCATTATTAAACAGATACAATTAAAGCAGAGAATTAATACGAATGCGTCATTTCACGGTTTCAGATTCGTTCGTTACGCATCGTATCGACCTTATATTAAGAACAGTGTTTTTATGCTTGTTACAAGATATAAAATCATAATTGTAAACCCAATTATCCCGATTATATAAACTATGTTCCATCATGAATTTCTAATTGTTCTAATAACATAGCAACAAATTCGAAATCATTACATTAATTGTAATAAAAATATTCGAATGATATAATTAATTTATGTCACATGTGAAAATTACGAATCGATATGCATATTTTCAATGAATATTTATCGTCGCGCGAAATAACATTTGTTTTTCAAAGAGATAAAAAAAATCTTACTATATAAAGAAATTTTCTATTAATAATCATGTATAAATATAATGCAAATATTTTTTTTTTACATGTAATTTATTTTTTTTCAATCTTTATAAGTAGTTATAGTTATACACATCTAATCGCATAATAATTGAATATTAACAAACAATCATTTTTCCTATGTTCATAAACGGAAGTAGTGGAAGTAAGTAAAAAAAAAAAAAATGGAGGGCGAAGACGCATTTGAATGATTGCGCTCGTTGTCGGTCTCCTTCGCTAATTGAGCCATTGTCTAGGTCTGGTTAGGCACGTCTAAAAGCCTAATGGCCGTTTCCTAGAGACGCGCCAGCCCGAATACAGAACGAATTAGAATAATTCGTTCCGTCTGGCTGCGTCAGATCGTGCAACGTCGTTCACCGTCAGTTAAGAGAAAAACCTGTCCTGTCTCTCTCCCTCTCTTTTCCCTCATTCACCAAGAATCAGTGGTTCCGCTTTAAATTTCGACGCTTAACTTTCATTTCAATGGTGTACACAACCACGTTATATATCCTTGCTTTTTGTAAACACCACTTTTATCCGACCACGCGAATGTTTTTCATTAAAACCGAACCGACATCGCAAAAACATTTTATCGTTCGTCGATTCTTCCTGCTTGGACGTAAATATTTTATATGATGAAAAAAAAAAAGCATCGAGATAAATATCATTCAGATCACGTAGCGGATTTATCGCAATAACAGATGTTTCGATACATTGTATTCGACATGGAGGGCTATAATTTATCCACAGATAAACATGGAAAACTTTAAACGCCCGTTAAATAGTCGATAAAAAAAAAAAAAAAAAGATTCATTGCCGACGAATGTAACGACGATCGATCGATCATTCTTGGAAAAGTTCAAGCCGATCCCGAACAGGATCGAGAAAGACGGGTCTTCCTTTTAATTTCTAATTTCATTACAGATTCTCGAGCAGCCCCATAATGGCCTCGATACGCCATAGGCCATCTGGCACGATCTCTAAAAGATCTATATCTATATCATATACCGATCGAGGATCGATCAGCGGAATGTCTAGATGGCCTGGTCGCCGAACGATCAACCGATTTTATTCGAAACTCCATGTAATCATGCTACATTATTTAGTCAAATTTACATGGCAAATTGCACGAATAAACGGATTGAATGTTTTCTTCCTGTTGGAGGAGCGATGCAACAACAATGGATTCATTTGAGTAAACATGAACGCATTTACAGAAATATTCCGGTGTTACTAAAGCGAAAGATTATTCAAGTAAAAAAATCAATTGAAACGCATCGATCTGTTAATTGAAACAAGAAGGAAAAGATTCATGATGATATTTCTAAATTTTTTTAAAAAATTTTGCATTTTTTTTTATTAAGTTATATTTTTTTAACATGAAATTTTGTTTCTAGATTTCTGGATTTAAAATTTTTGAAAAAAATTCGCGTGTTATCTCCTGTTGAATTCTTCTCATACAAAGTTGAATTTTTTGGCAGTAAAAATTTTCAATTCTATATTAGAAACATATAGAAATATTAATTTATAAGTAAAATATATAGATATCTTATATTTTATTTTCATATTTCACAAATCCAAAGATTGTCTTAGTAAGTAATTTATTTTTATCTTTTTTTTTTTTCTTATTAATAGATTAAAAGTACAATTAATTGTTCAAACTCTTTCAAGAAACTTCGATTTTCTTAGGAAGATATAATTATGATGTAAAGGGATAGAAGGGGAGGAGTGTTGCGTTTCGTGATCGTGCTTGCTGAATAAGATTTTTTCCAGGGAGTGATGGAGGTAAGAATCTTACGGGCGATAAGGCACACATTAATTGAAGAATAACATCCGGCATGGAGCTGGTGGCAGACCGTCGTGACATCATTGTTTACAACCGAACGAAAATGGAATTAAACGAATCACCCAATGACCAACCTATTCAAGAGCGAAAGGGGTAATTTTAGAGTGATAACATTAACGAGAATTAGTCGGCTGTGTCGATAATTTCAAAAGAATTCGATTCATAGTGACCTATTTTCTTCAAATGTTTAGTAATCAAACAGGAATTGATACTTAAAAAAACGTTCTCCTTGGTATGTATATTTTTGATATAATTCTTTAATAGTGAAGAATGCGTAGAATGTTTATCAAATTAAATCATTTGAAATTCATTCGAATGAATTTAATTTGTTTTGATTTTTTTTCTAATTCAATAATCAAGTGAAAAGAAATATTTAAAAAAATGTTTACTTTTTATATATTTTTAATTTAATTCTTATACAATGAAAAATTTGTGAAATTTTTATTAAAAATGGAACTTAATAAAAAATAATTATAATAAATTAAAACAAAATAAAATAATTATTGAATATAAGAATATAGAAAGTATTGTTTCATTATAATTTGATAATATTTATGCTATGATTTTATATTTCCATTTTTTTTTAATTTAATTTCTTCATGTTTACAAAAAAATAGAAATAGAAAATGTTCATTAAGCTTAAACGGAATATTAATTGGAAGAATATTATTCAATTTGAATAATGGAAATTTAAAAGATCAAATTCATCGTTTAAATTGATCATAGTTACTGTTATTTTGCTAACGATCGATTATGAGCCAATGGAGCCTGTCCACCTGTCGTGTTCGATGAGAAAGCAATTCTGACCCAGCAGCGGAACTAATAGCTTTGACGAAGAACTAACGTCTGCACATTTAATTAGATAGAAAGATATTGCAACTAAATGAATGCACATTTATTCTATACATTATAAAATAAAAATAAAATAAATTGCAAATATCAGATTATAAATAACTGAACCTTAATTGCATTACATTAATAAATATAAATATTTTAATAACAAAAATTAAACTAAACTAAAATTATTGAATTTGAATTTGAATTTCCAAACATTATCAATGTCCAACATTATTAAAAAATCAAAAAAATAGAAAGTGAAAGACTATTTTTTTAAGATAATTATAGATATATAAAAAATGACATGTTCCATAAATAAATTTCAAAATCAATCTAAATGCCATTTTCGTCATCAGATACTGCCCCTAAATGATCTACGGGAAAAAAGTAATAGCCGAGCATGTGGTAAAAAGATGATTCTCTCGCAAGTTGCAAGAGGAGAAGAAGAATAGAAGTACAATTTAGAGCGAGAAGCAAAGGTCCCAGGGTCATCCAAGAGGGTTTCGTTTTATGATCTTTCTTCAACCGGCAGGAGCCATACACGATCAGGAGTGGAAGGATCAATGGATAAAAAAAATAAAGAAAGTCAATGATGATAAAGAAGGAAAGAAGATTGGAGTTAAGAAATGGAAGCTTGCTAAGAACGAATAGCTGTGCCAAATTAACCATGATTTATAGAGATGGCCAATATTCCATTCTATTAACATCGCATTATCCTTCCGTCAAATTACATATCGACGACCCGGTTTTTTCAGAAGCCGATCCTGGCACAAAGTAACTTTTGCATTCATCATTTCGTTATCTCGAGATCAATCGACCCCCCTGTGTTATTCTATCTTAATATCTATAAATTACTTGTGTAATTGATTTTTTTTTTATTTATTTATTTAACGTTACACTTAATTTTGCAACAATTACAACAATTGCAAGATTCATCGTTTTTTTTTAAATATCATCAATTTTTTTATATTTATTTTTTCAATTTTCAAATTATCCTTGTTCTATGAATATCTAAATCTTTCTATTATCAAAAGATTTAAAACAATGGAGGGGAAAACGCTTTTTTATTTGCAAAATTATTTTATTCTAAATAAACGATATGATATGATTAAAATTATAATATGATTAAAATTAGAATCAATGTGTTATTGATCATTAAAAAAAAAAAAACCGAAATTTTTCAGTTTTTCTTCCTGATTACCGTTCCAAGGTGTACAGGTATCCAATATAGTACGATCGATCACCGATTATAGCTCGGGATAGGCATGGTGTACAATGTTGCACTCTATTGGTTGGTTACATATCGCAACATTATACGTATATGCGGCCGGGGCATCAAGTTGCAGGCTGCAATGTGTATACGCGTTTAATTAATTCGCCTGTACACGCGCCATATGAATCTCATTCCCGTATAGTTCGATGAATTTCCCAAATGAACGTAAGTAAAGCATATTTCACATCAAAATTTTCTATTAATTGCTGATACCTGATATACAGAGTTTGAACGTTCGATTCCAGTATAGATTAAGATCAAGGATGATATGGATGATGTAATAACAACAAGTCAATTTTGAACAATTTTAATTGGGACAATTTAACATGCATTTATGACCAAAATCGATTTCACTCACGTTAATTATCGAGGGAATTATCGAATAAATTAAACATGGGTACTTAAATTTACGCATAAATCTAATACTTATATGATCAATTCAATATAATTATTCTTCAAATATAGAAGTATTGATATGAAAATATATTTTAATGTACTTCAATTCTATATCCATTAATTATATTGCATTCTAATTATATTAAACAATTTAATAGATAATAGATTTGATTCAAAATCAAATATCTGAAACCAGAAGTAAAAAAAAAAAATTCAGCCCAAAATATTTATGTTGATTTGACTATCTAAAAAAAAAAAAAAAGCAATTAAATTTTAAAACAATCATAAAAGAATGAATTCGCCAATGAATTAACTCTTAAAATTTCATCTACACAGGAAACAACAACCAAAAGAAAAAACTTCTTAAAAATTCTATCAAATTCCCGCAATAGTCGCAAAATGACAATCTAATTCTATAAATCTTAACCATATATCGTAATGCGGGTGGAGAACATTATCCACGAGCACAAAGCTGTACACACCAAGGAAACAAATAAAGAAACAAGAGAGAAAAGAAAGAAAGAATAAAGAACGGTTGGACAAGGCGCATCGCGTACGCGCGCGTAGCTCGTGTCCGGTCAGCCGTTAAGAAGGAAGCTTCAGGCCGATGTCGAAGATAAGAGCGGGGACGTGTCCCTCTGTGCGTGGCATTCTCGTGGACAGAGAAGTGGTACCGAAGTTCGGGGACCAAGTGTGCCAGGCCCTCACGTAATCCACGGATACGTCGCGACGAATTTGTACGTCTGCCCAATGAGCCAGAAGCCACCCTGCGTTAGCCTCGTTTCGCGTTCACTGTTCGTCTCCTCTTTTCGGCCCGTGTTCCACTGCTACATTCCTCGCCCACTAGTTATATACATGTACACACATATATACGTACGTATATACATACATATATACACGCACGTACATACGTATATATATGCATATATATATAGGAGAGAAGCCACGAACTGGGTCCCTCTATCTTCAAAATGGCTACCGT
>NW_006263385.1:96899-100733 GCF_000469605.1 Apis dorsata
CTCCCCTCGATCGCGTCGCCGGTTTTTTGGATTTCTTCGAAGTGGCACGCTCGGGAAGACGTCGATGGATTTTGAATACGTACTGGATGATATAGAGTGGTTCACTAAATCGATGCGATTGAAGATAGGCTCTCTTTTTTTTTAATCGATACGATAAATGATTTGTGACGTTGAATTTAGAAAATTGACTTTTGCTTTGTCGATCATTCATCGAAGAATCTTCCATGTTTTTATATAAAGAAGATTTCTAAAAGAAAAGATAAACTTTTTTATATTACGTTAAAATTAAATTCAAGTCTTTTTATCTTCTTTCCAAAAATTGAATAACTCTTCTTCATTGTAATGCATCATTATATTTCTTCAATCCTTCGTCAATCAGATAAAAAAAAAATTATTTCAACAAAACTTATCATGATATCTGCATCGAAATCCTAAATATCATTGATAGCATCGTACTATTCGCGAATGATCGGAAAATCTGTCTATCGTTAAGGAGGAAGAGGGCGAGTTAGAATGAAACGATTCGTGAAAGGGGGAGTGACAAAGAGAAGGAGTAGGGAGGGAGTCGATGAGAGAGAGAAAGAGAGAGAAAGGAGATCACGGAGCTCGTGTTTCCGGCCGGGTGAACAACAATGCCCGCAGACAAATGAGCATCCCGCCTCCATTGTTCGCTTCATCGGCACGGCGCAGCCTCTCTCTCCCCTGTTACCCACCCTGGTTCCGCTTACGCCCCCCTATCCTTCCCCCATTCTTGTTTCTCCTTGTCCCTCCCTTTACCCCGTAATCGAAAGCCCACGTCCTCGTCCTCGTCGTCCTCGTCCTCGTCCTGGTTCTCGTCCTCCATCGTCATCATCATCGTCGTCGTCGTCGTCCAACAGCCAGGCTGGGGGGTCCTCGATCAACCTGATGCGGGCCAACACCGATTAAACATCTCTGCTTCGTCGAATCTCCGTCAACGTGGGCCCCCTCCATGAGTCTCTCCTCACGAAGAGGTAGGGTTCCCCACGGTGCCACTCTCTTTTGTCCCCAGAGCGCGAGTTCTACCGTGGTTCTCCTCTATTTTTACGCTCATTGTCTCTTCGTGTGCGCTCAATGAAAATAATGCACGCCAATGTCTGGATGGTAAAATACCTCGTCGATAACTTCCATTTTTTGATCTCTTTCCGTTTATTATATTATCTTTTGTTGTTTGTTGAGCCAATGCTTTTTTTCGTCTTATCTATCTTTTCTTCTTATTTTGTTTCCGTCATTTTTCCTTATTTAAATTATTTCATTTTATTATGCTTTGTATTTATTTTATTTCAGTACTTTTCATAAGGTTTTTGTTTTGTAGTTTGCATTTAAAATTAATCAAGATTAATTTCTTAATAATCCTATTGTTATTAATATTTTATTCATTAATAATTTATTTAGTACTATAAATTTTATTCAGCTTTATCTCTCTCAAAAAAAAAATGATTTAGTTATGATTGCCTTGTATTCTGTTTTTATTACTCTAAAATATCTTCTATTTTCGATCATTATAATATTTTTAATTTAATTTAGAAAGAGTAAAAATAATCTTTTAATTTTTATAATTCTTCATTTCTAATTATTTCAATATAATTATTTTAATATAATATTAACTTATTTAAAATAAAAAAGTATAAATTTTTGGAGTAAATAAATTTATATAAAAATAATATAATTTATTATATTATTTATTTATATAATTTATTATAATAATAAATGAGAATAAATAAAAAAAAAAGATTGATAAAAGGCAAGAAACAGTAGAAAGAGAAAAAAATTGCTATTCATTATACAGATATATATAATGATCAAATTATTTCATTACAAAATTAATTGACTTGTAACTTCTATTATTAGTTAAGTAAAATGGAGAGATCGCTGTTATTCGATCGAATAAACTACGTTATTATTGCATGTTTATTAGACTGACTATACTGGATCGAACAATGCTATTTTATGCAAAAACATAATACACAAATCGTATCATATATAAATGTAAATTAATTATGATTGTATTTTGATTATTATGTGAACATTACGATACAGTTCGAATAACAATATGAAAATGAAAATGCCGCAACGAGATTCTCTTAATTTTGGTTATAATTTCATTTTGGATGTAACGGTATACAGTATACAGAAACCTTATTTAAACAAGTAAAATAAATCTGCCGATAAAAATAACATTTGCTATTCACTGTTAACACATTATTTTCAAAAATAGTTACGCATATGCTACTTCATTATTTTTTTAAAGTTTGCGAATATAAAACTTTATTATTTTTAATTATCAGTATATTTACTCATTTAATTTTTTACTCTTTTAATTTTTTTTAATATTTACTAATTATGATACATTTAGAAAAAAAATCATACATTTATTTTATGCGTTATATCTCCCTTTTTCATTTCTAATCTTAAATTCTTTTTATTTTTTTAAAATAATTCAAATAAATACGTATAAAAATCCATAATTAATTTAAATAACATTGAAATGGCTAATTAAATAAATATTGTTCATATAATTTGTGCATTATTATATAACGTGATTATAACGCATATGAAAAATTCTTTCATTTATGTTTATCAATCTGACAGTGAACGGTCATCCAGTATGAATTTTTGGATTCATGACTGACAATAAGAAGGTAACGCGAGAGACTCGAAGGGCCAGATGTGCAAGGATTCAACATCCTCGAGCCCATTCATGGCTCCCGTAGCAGAACACCTTACTCGAACCACGTCGACCTCCTGCACCACAGAAATTCGATACTGCTCGGAACCTCGGCCAGTGTATAATATCTTGCTTATATATTATACTTATATATATATATATATATATTTATTTTATCTTGTTCTAATTTCTAATTCTATCGAATAGTTAAACATGAACAAAGTTTACTTTATATCGAATATATTATTGATAATTTCAACTAAATTCTCTGTAATTTATGTATTCATAGATATTGTTTGTGACAATCTAATCAATTTAGATTATTAAGAAAAATATTGTTTCTTTATTATATATTTATATATTTTATATATTTGAAAATTTAATTTTCTTCTTATTAAAATATCAATATTACAATATTACAAATATTACAAAAATAATGACTCTAATGATTAATGAAATTATAATTGTAAATTAATATGTTGAATGATTAATTTGAAAAATTTCTTCAATATTAATTTTGAATTTTTTATTTGTCATTATTTGATTTATTATCAAAAGCTTTCATATCATTTAATAATTCATCATATGATTCTTCCACTATATCACACATTTCTGGACTTCTATTTGAAAAAAATAAGGTAATAATCTTTGATCTATAATCAGTCCTTCAGCATTTATACTTACGTGTATTTAGCATGGTCATAACAAAATTTACATCGTTCACCTGCTGCAAGTGCTATTTTGTCTAATCTATGTTCCTTAAATAATTTTAATTGATTGTACCATTTTCTTTCCTGTTCCCTTGAATTTTCATGTTCTTCTTTTATTGACAACTCTTTATCTGTAAATTTTTATATTATAAAATTTTGTCATATTATATATTTATGTTTGGTTTTTATATATATAGAAAAATTGAAATAATTATATGAATATAATGAATATAATTTGTACTTCCCTTCATATTTAATTCATTATATTCTTAATATCTTAATATCTTATTATTTATATCTTATAAATTATGAAAGAATGATGAAATTATAATTTATGAAAGAAATGAAATATGATTATTTTACCTAATATTATTTTAAAAGGTTCAAAAGGTTTTGTTTCTTCTATAAATTTCCAAAAATCTTTCACTTTTTTTTTTT
>NW_006263385.1:100976-102881 GCF_000469605.1 Apis dorsata
TGCATTATTATATTTGAATATGCCGCTAATTTTTTATCTATAAAAACGTCATTTCCGATTAAAAAATGTTACTAATATGATTGAAGATATGTGAATGGGATATCTAGTGACATTTAATGTTATGTTAGTTTAGTTATCTAAGTCGATAATGTCATATTGTAGAAATTAAGTGATTATTTAAGTATTTCTTAAAAATTGAATTCATAAATTTTATATTACTTTAAATATTTTAGTAGATTTATTAATATGTATAAATCAAGTATGAACAATGATTATAAGCAACATTATCATATAATGGTAAAACAGATTGAGAGCGGCAGTTTTTAAAAAAATTTAGTTTTGATACTTTACAAGAAAAGTGTGTCCTTAAACAATTTATTATTATAAATTTTATTCGATGAAAGAAATAATAGAATATTTCAATAAAATATAATAGATTGCACGTATATATTTTCATATGAATCGAAAATTAAGAAAGAAAGAAAAATAAATTAACTGTATAAGCGATGATGTCATTGCCCCGACAGGTTATGAGCAGTGCGCGCCGAGGATGTCAAGATGGCTGCCACGTACATCTGATCGGAGGTGTGTGCGCTCGCGAAATTTGACGCCAAACTGTGATAAAAGGGGCTGTCTTTTTTGAGTTCCTGACATGGTGACAGTGCGGTATTAGTCGGTTTGTATCCATGAGCACTACTTTGTACACCCTCGATGATAATTTTTGTCGTCGCGGCCGCCGGCGGCTCGCATTGAACCATGTTCAGCAAAAAACTTCATGTAGACGTCAAAAAGTCAACATTGAAGATTCAGGATGTTAAAAAGGATAGTGCAACCCGATTCAAACATCTTAAAATCGTATTAGGTAAGACTATATTTCTTCTTAATTTTCGCCACTCTATGAATCAGTTAATGTTAATTTGCCGTGAAAATTAATCACGAACGAGGAGTTTCACAGTGCCAATTAATGAATACAACGATAGTTAAAGGAGAGGGGCGGCAATTTTGTTAGTATTTGCCGCCTACACATCAGCACCGAGACAGTTTTATACTGTCGTAGATCTTCTGGAATTTTTCATCGAAAATACAGCCTGATTTTTTATTATTCTCATTGTATTTGTTCAGCTTCTGTTACCAATTACTGTTATAATTAGTGTTAATAATGTAAATATTTTAACATTTTTTAAAAAACACTTCACATTTTTTAAATTTTACATTTAATAAAAATGAAAATTAAATAAATAATTTTGCAAATAAATATGTTCATTTTGAATTGAGAAAAAAAATATTAGAAAAAATATGTATAATGTTTTTAAAAAAATAATTATGTAAGAAATTATTAAATATCATTGAATATCATTATATGATTTATTTTAAAAAGAAAATAATTTACTTGTATGCAATTATAATATGATAGTGTAATGTTAAGTAGTAATATCTAATCACCAAACCGCATGACCACATTAACCAACTGTGGCCTCCAATTTCAGCTAATGTTACATTATTATTATACATAGATAATACTGCTTAAATGTAAAATCATCATAAACCAATAAAAAATCTTGTTTATGAGTTAGAATATTATTGAGAATATATAATTCATAGTTAAAAAAAAATTTTATATGTGATATATATTATTTTATTTTTTATAAAATTCTTAATTTCTTAAATATAATTAAATTTTTTATATTTGTATTATATTAAAAATAAATACTTATTATAATTTAAAAAAAATATAAAAAGTTATTTTTATTTTCATATAAACATGCATGTTATCATTTTTTATAAAATGAAGTGAATGTTATTTTATATTTATTTATATTTATATATATATATTTACACAAATGATAATAAATAGTTATATCAGAATATAAAAAATCTGTTATGTAGGTATAACTATGTAAAACT
>NW_006263385.1:103136-125453 GCF_000469605.1 Apis dorsata
GTAATAAGAGTTTCATAGTTTCTATAAATTAAATTTATGAAAAAATAATTAAGATTTTTTAGATATAGTAATTATATTTTAATTAAAATGTAATTATGTTATTGTTTTATAATAATAATGAATATTAATTAAAAAATATTGTTATTTTAGATATTGTAATTATATTATAATTATATTATAATTTTAGAAAAATTTTTTATATATTTTTATATATTAAATAACATTTTTATTTAATCAATTAAAAAGTTGTGATATTATTTTATAGAAAATGTGGACACTGATGAAGCAAAGGGGTTTTTTGAAGGCAACTTCAGTCATGTCTATTTTATTTTATATGATTGTTTTGTATCAGCTGAAACAAATTTACGGCAACGAGGTAAAAATATTTGCTATTATATATATATCTTAAGTTTTAATAATATATATAAATGCATTTTACATATAATAATAATAATATTTTTATTTATAAAATTATAATTATGTTTAATATTAATATTTAATTTTATATAGTATTTATAAAATTGTAATATTACTATTATCTTACTATTTGCTTGTTTTCTTTATTTTGCTGTCAGAACTTTCCTTCCATATTGGTGAGTAATAGTAATGAATGAATATATGTTCCTTGCATGTTACAGATTAAGTGTATTAATTTAAATATTATATATTATTACATGTGTATATACACAAAAATTATATGAAACTGATGCTTTTTGTTTATTCCTTTTCATTTATTCAAAAGAAATTATGAAATTAAATATTATGCATATATTGATTATATATTATTTCTTTTATAGTTCATAAAGCACATAGAGAGGAATTGGAACAAGTATTGCAGCTCTTAGAAAAAGTTTTAACACTTCTCCCTGAGCTTCTTAATAGAAGATGGCAATGTCATAGTTTAGCAAGAATTTTGCAAAAACTTTTACATCCTGGTAATAGTTGGAAACTTCGAAGAGAAGCTATAAGGTATATGTTTGTAATAATATTATTACATAAAGAATGTGCTTTTATATAATGTATCTTAAAATTTATATAATATATCTTAAAATTTATAATTTTATAATTTTAGATACTTTATTTTGTGGTACCAAGCTCTTGGAGAAAATGCTCCTGATCATATTCATCAAATGTTTGCAAGCTTGATACCAGGATTTCCACCCCAGCAACCATCTCCTTATAAATCTGAACGTAAAATAGATGGAAAGAAAGATAAACTTGCAAAAAATCTTATTGGTTGTGATGATAAAGACAAGAAAGAATTTTATGATACACAATTATCACAAAGTACTTTTCATGACAATGGTTCCAACCAATGTCCTGTCACTCCAGTTGACAGTGGACCTATTTTGCCTCCACAAAGTGGAGAAAAGCCTCTTGATAATGAGACTGTCCGATTTTTAGAAGCATTACTTGAATTTATGGTTACTCAGGTATATTTATATATTTTGTATAACAATGAATGCAATATAATGTTGTTAGGAAAAGAATGAGAAAATTTCTATTTAATGTGCAGGTTGTAAAGATAGAATGGAGAGATAAATCTTCACGACAGCACAAGACTTTTCAATTTTTATTAGAACGTTTTAAAGCTACATACCTTCGTCATATTTGTCCTGAGTTTGATGATAATTTCTCATTGTACAAACCGAATTTAGAGTTGCCTACAATGCGTAAACCAACGAATCAAAATCAGGATAATTATATATTATGTAAAGTTTCTTTGATTAAATGGATCGCTAGTTTCACTCATATCGCTAGGAAAGATGCTCGTGTCGCACACCTTTCACATAGGTATTTTATCAATATATATTAATAATTTATGAACATAATTGATACAAATATTTTTATTTTAGCACAACACCAAATGAAGAAAATACAGAGCCAGAACTTCGTCGAGTTTCAGTTACTCAAAATGTTGCTGAATCATCTTTATTATCACCTGAATCAAATGTATCTCATCAAGAAAATCAAAATCAAGAGGATAGTACTATTTCAGCATTTACTCTTGTTAGAGAAGTTCTGTATGGAAATAGAGATAATGTGAATTTTGTACATGAATTATATAGGCAAGCCTTTTTGCTGGACTTTAATCATGCTGGTGCTATAAGAAAGGCTATAGCTGTTTATAAAGATTGGATTCAAATGAATGTAAGATTTTAATTTATAATTCTTTAACATTATAATATATAATTATATTTATTTATTTATATATTTTATTTTAGGAATTACCACCATTCATGTTAGAACCATTGGATAGTCACAAAGAAAGAGATTTAGAAGAAAATTCAAAAAAAGATATAAACGATATCGATAAAAGTCCTTCTGAAAGTTATCGTCAAACAAGATTAAGAAATGATTCTTATCTTGGTGCTATACACAGAGAAAATTTATTTATAAGAGCGGGACTGCAAAATGTTTTACAAGTATTTATTACACAAGCTTCTAATGTTTTTTTCTTAGAAAATTCTAGACCAAATGCATCTCTTACATTACTTGAAGAACAAACAGATAGTTGCAAAAGAGTGCTAAACGTATATCGATATGTCGTAATGAATTCTCGATTAGAACCAGCTACTTGGGAACAGTTACTTAGGTACATATTAAAATTTTGTTTTTATTTTTTAAATAACAAATAAAAACACAATATTTTTATGTAAATTTATTATAATTTTACTGAATATTTTTTAGAGTATTATTACAAATAACATCTCTTGTTTTAAACGAGAAATCTTCTCGACGTAAAACTCAAGAAAGCATAGGTGGAAAACTTGCTCCTGCTATATTTCAAACTTTAATTGTTACATGGATTAAGGCTAATTTAAATGTTGTTATTTCCACACAATTATGGGATCAGTTTTTGGAAGTATTAACATCTTTAACACAATGGGAAGAATTAATTCGAGAATGGGCCGTAAGTATAATTAAAATTTATCATAAGAAATTTAATATTCATATTATTTAAGATTTAATATTATTTATATTTGTATTATTTTTAGAAAACCTTAGATACTTTGACAAGAGTACTTGCTAGGCACGTGTATAACTTAGATTTAAACGATTTACCATTAGATAGATTGAGCGAACAAAAAACTAAAAAGCGTCGTGGTGTAGGAAGTCGAGCTCCTTCCACTGGAAGTGTTCAACCACCACGTAAAGGAAGTGTCGATCAAGATAATAATACCGTATCTAAAGAAAATGTTTCGGGTAAGAAATATTAAGATGATTTTCTTCTTTAAGTCTTTGATTATTTATTATTATTAGTTATTATTTTTAAAAAATTGAAATATTTATTGATAACAGATCATCCGATGCGAGATTTAAGAAAAATACGACCTCTTCCTCGTAGTGCAAGCGATAATACAATATACAATGGAAAAGCACGTACGAAGCTTCATAGGAATCGTACACATACTGTACATAGTGGTATTCCTGGTAAGCTTACTGAAGATCAAACGCTAAGTTTTTTATTTGTATAATTTATAGTTTAATAATCTCTATTATTTAGTAGTGCCATCTATGTTGCTAATAATGCGTATAATTTATTTATAACTGACTCTCTTTTTTTTTGCTTTGACACTGACATTGATTTAAAAATAACTAGTCTAGCATCTGCCAGACATTTCATTTCATATATCTCTTTTTATTTTTTTATTCTCGATATTCGCGATATCTTTTTTATTCATATTTTCTCTTGATTTTAGACAGTAAAACATTATTCAAATTTATTCAATACAAACGTTTCTATCCGTGGTTGTGATTTATTTATATATTAAGTATAAACAAATTTCTACAGTACTCCCCCTATCAATAGAGCAAGATATGGCCCGACTACTGTCAAATGGTGCTACTTCGTCATCAGCAACTGGTCGGAAAATGTTACCAAACAGACGTGCTAAATCTTTGGATAGCATTGTTATAGTCGATAGCGAACCACCATCACCACGTTGTCCTTCTCCAACACCGAGCAGTGGAGTTGATAGCAATAAGGATAGTCCAATACAGATAGAAAATATTGACGGTAGTAGTATCGGTAAGTATATCATTTGCTGCTCTTTGACATTTATATCAAGATATGAAAACATAATTTTTAATTGCATAACAATATGAATATTTTTATAATGTGTATATTTTATAATTTTAAAAAATATCTTTTTTATGTTTTTTTTTATTTTTGCAAAAAATCATAAATATACATATTAATAGTAAAATATTATATTTAATGATGACAATAATAAAAATTATAATTGTAATAATGCATTATTGTATTCAATATATTTTACTTATATTTTTTTATTAATGAATTATTTATGTGACAAATATTTTCTATTTATAATATTAATAATAATATTATTAATAATAATATATTTATACATAATTTAAAGTATTTTTGTATTATTTGCATATTTTCATTGGTTTTATAATATATCTGTATATATATCTATAATATATCTATACTATATAATATATCTATATCTAATTATTATATATAACTATATTGATTACTAATAAGTTGTAAATAATTTTGATTAAAAAGTTTTTAAGAAATAATTTACTTTTATTAATTGTTTTTATCCTTATCTTATATATAATTTTTATTATTATATTCTTTTCTTTTTCTTTTTGTTAATTTATAGATACAAATGATGCATCAGAAAGGAGATCTGTTATGGCTGGAGGTGGTGTTCGCGGATGGTTACCTGATGTCGCAGTCGTATTATGGCGTCGTATGTTATCAGCATTGGGAGATGTAAATAATATTCAAGATCCTATCCTTCATGGACAAGTTATGGATTACCTTGTTCAACTTACGCAGACACTTATAAAAGCATAGTATCATATACTTTAAAATATTTATATCCATATGTTTTAATATTTTATATCATCATTAATATTTTTATATTCATCATTTATAATTTTTAGATTCGCTTGAATCAAGGTGTATCTGGAGATAATCAGGCAACTCCACCAGCTCCAGAACTTATACCTCCATTGACAGTCATTGCTCCATGGTGTTTCAAGGTTGATATTAATTTTTTAAATTAATATTTTTAATACATAATATATTTTTGCTTTATTTTACATTAGTATTAAAATAATACTATTAAAATATTATGTAATTGAATTTTTAGGCGATACAACTTCCTAGTCAATATGAAGTTGGTAAATTGGCAGCCTATCGTTTGATCTGTCTTTTAACAGTTCAACCACAAGATATTAATTTACCAAAACAGCATTTAACTCTTTTTTATCGTGCAGTCCATAGTGGCATTGTTAGTAATGATAATAAAGTATTACATGTACTGGTCAAATATACTGGTCCTAGATTATTCAGTTTGAATCTTCCTGGATCTAGTCTTTTAATTTTGGATTATATTCATGCTGCTAATGTAATATTGAGTACTCAAGACATTGAGGTATTATATAAATTTCATAATAAGTTAATAAATATTATAGAATTTTTAATTATAAATTAAATTGTAAATTATAGGCACCAAGAACTGAAGCTGTATCAATAATCGGATCATTACTGTCATTACCAGCTACTACAATTAAATTACCTGTATTGCAGCCTACTGCAGCCGATATTGTGACTATGACATGTCCAGATGCAAAAGTATTAAAACGCAATAATTATTAATTTGATATTAGATTATTAAAAATATTTGATACAAATTTTATTTTAGGAGCATATAATCACGATCCTTTTAAAAAGTTGTAGACGAGAACCAACTGGTATTGCAAGATGCATAGCTCTTTCAAGTATTGCTATGTTTATATATAGAGAATTGTGTTATAAAAATCAGCATTCAAGGATTCCAGAAGCTGTTACTGTTCTTCTTTTGGCACTTAAAGTAAGTCTATCGAATTCATTATAGATAAATTTTAGAATAATTTGAAGAATAATTTTTGTGTCAATTTTCTTTAATATAAGATAGATTGCATGTTATAAAGTATACATAATTATTTTATAGTTATTAATATATTTTTTATTTGGGTTATAGTTTTTAGTTAAATAGTGAACACTATTATTTATAATATATTGTTAAAAATAGTATATATGTAATAATGGTAGTGAGAAATTTAGCATCCTTCCACTAAGTCTGATTGACAGCGGATACAAGGAGCAAAGCGTCGCAGAACTGGTTTCTATTATCCACTAATGGATCAGGTAGTTTTTCTATAATTAACTTGTGTCAATTTCTTATTATGTGTTGTTACAGTATTTATCTGTCATCTGATGTCTTCATGTCTGTTAGGAGTGTCATCAACGTTGCATGGTGTACTGCTAAGTTATATGTGTAAAAACGTCTAGTAATATTTTGTTTAATTTATTATCTTATACATTACAGTGATTTATAGATATACATAACTTTTTATTTTTCTTTAAATGCTTCAGTTCATCAAGAAATATGTATCTAAAATTTTTTAAAATAAATTTTTTAATAGATTGAATAGATTGATCAACTTGGAGGAAAAAGATTTTAATATCAGAGAATGAGAATCACTCTATTATACGTGTTACTCATTAACTATTTCCTTGCATAATACTAATTAGAATGAAATCATAAAAAATTAAAAAGTTCAATACAAACAATATTTTAATTAACAAAATTTTTTTTCTTATTTTATAGGCTAGTCATGCTACTGTTGCTCAAGTGGCATGTGACTCTCTTCTGTTGTTATGTGATAAAGCAGACATCTTATTAGAATTGTATCCAAATGTGCCATGTAAAATAATTCAAGTAAGTTTGAAGAAATCATTTTAAAATTCGATTGATATATGTATCTATTTTATTAATATATTTTAGATTTTATCGGAAACACTTGGATATATGAGTACTCAAGAAAGACGCGGTCCTTTGACGATATCAATGTTGTTTTGTTTAGGCGAATGGGCTATGCATCTTGGTCCATCTGTTTTATTACGCGTATTTCAAGAAAAACCTCTCTTAATGACCTTATTTACAGTTAGTAACATAATAAGGATTTGTATAAATTTAATATATAAAATTTTTGTACTTAAATAGTTAATATTTAATTTAGATTATTAAATTATTAAATTTAAATATTTGTATAATCATATTGTATATCAAACAAATATAAAAAATATCACAGGTTTTGGATAACATAGTACAAGATAAAATCGATAAAGATGCACCACAAACAAATAAAAATGAAGATGAAAATGATGATTTTGATCTTGATATTACTTTGGATAATTTAGCTGATGAAGTTTGTGCAAAATCACCTCGACGAGGCAATATTCAGTCTGTTCAATTAGCAGCAAAGATGGTAGGATTTAATTGATATTTTTTTTATATTAACTATTTATAAATATAAATATGAATTAAATTTTTTTTAGGTAATGATGCATTTAATAAATCATTTGGGACATTTTCCAATGGGCATTGGAGCTGCAAGATTATCTTCATTAGTTGTCGAATTAGATGATGTACCAGGAATCGATGGAGATGAACTATCTTCTGCAATTTTTCATGCACCAAATATACAATTGTTAATGTTATCAAATTCTGTAATAATGTCACTTGTTGAATTAGCAGCATTAGATGCACCTGGAGGAGGTGTTACTGCAGGATTAACAACTGCACCATCATTAGTAAGAGTATTATTGCGAGATCTTGCAGGAAAAGCATCTTGGGATAGTTCTATTTTATATAGTCAACCATTTATCGACAATGATGTGCCAGTAGTATTTACGAAACATGGTAATAAAAATATATAAAAATTATATTATATATAAAAATTATATATTATGTATTCAGTATGTTCAATTATAGTAATTAATATTTTTAGTTGAATGGAAAACAAAAATACCTGGAGAAGATTTAAGTAGTGTTATAACATCTCAAATTTGTACACCTCGGCATACAATAAGACATCGTGAACCTCATATATTGCCTACGTTTGCAAATGCTGCAAGTGATATGGATAATTTAGATGATGTAATTTTAATGCTTTAATTATTAATATTTATTAATTTTAATATTTTTTTTAAAATATTAATATTTATTATTAATATTTCTGCATTAATTTTATTTTTTTTTTTTTTTTAGCTCTTACAATATATAGGATATACAAGCCCAGAAGTATTAACTAATCCAGAAATAGCTTTAAATGCACCTGCTAATCCTCCGCAAGGTCATTATCTCGAAAGTGAAACCATTGCCACAATTCTCAGCCAAAGAAATGCTGAACAAGAGCATATCAATAATTGGAGTCAACACATCAGGTATATTGGTATTAAATACTATTTATAATATTTAAATTTATTCATATAATGATGGTTTTTTTAGTATGTGTGCATCAGCAATAAGTCCACCACCGTGTCGTCCTCCTCCAGCGCCATTTCATCACTGCCGTCTTTTGTTTTCACATTTGGGTTTATCTGGATGGGAACAACGTAGAAAATTGCATTTATTATCCAAAAATGAAAAACTTTTACGAGAATTACGAAATCTTGATAGTCAACGATCTAGAGAAACACATAAAATAGCAGTGATTTATGTTAGTCAAGGACAAGAAGATAAAAATTCTATATTGAGTAATATCACTGCTAGTAAAGAATATGAAAACTTTATTGCAAGATTGGCTTGGGAAGTTGAACTTGAATCACATACAGGTTTTCTTGGAGGTCTTGTACCTGGAAAAGCATCCGGGGTTACAGCACCATATTTTGCAACATCTTTTACAGAAATTCTTTTTCATGTAGCAACAAGAATGCCTTCGGATAGTCCCGAGAGTTTATTACAAAAGGTCAGTCTTATGAAAATTTATGAAAAAAGTATATTATATAAGATACTTCAAATAAAATTCTTTTAGACACGACATCTTGGTAATGATGAAATTCATATAGTTTGGTCTGAACATTGGAGAGATTATCGTCGAGATATTATACCAACTGAATTTTGTGATGTTTTAATAGTAATTTATCCATTACACAATAAATTATATAGAATTCAAATATCTCGAAAACCAGAAATTCCATTCTTTGGACCTCTCTTTGATGAATGTATTGTTGAAGATAAAGTTTTACCTGGATTAGTAAGAACAACAGCATTAGCAGCAAGTAGAGCAAAACGATCTACACTTACATTATATCAACATTAGTAAGTGCTATTTTTATTTTGCTATTATAATATTAATATATATATATATTTATTTATAATATATATTTATCAATAAAAAATATTTCAGTTATGAAGAAAGAGCGAGATCTATTGATACTGTTATGCGGAATCACAAAGAAGCTACTACATTTGAAGAATTTACAGCTAATGTATATTCTCCAGTACAGCCACCAAGTCCATTCAGTGGAGCTTCTTCTATATCTGGTTAGTTTTTATGTTTAAAAAATTTTTTTTAAAAATATACATTTATAAAAAATTTTTAATTAGAAAAAATGGTTGTAATTAAATTCCATTAATAATTTTTATTTTTATGAAATGTTAAAGTTTTTTTGTTCTAGAAGCTATAAATAAGTTATAGTTAAAAATTTAATTCTTTTTAATAGTTTTTGCATGAATTTAGATACCAGTTATTATTATTATTATCAATATCACACTGTCAGGATCTACAACAAGCGTGCAATCCACAGCATCGTCAAATCTCGCAGCAGCGCTTATAGATTCACATCAGGGTCGATCTGGCCTGCGAAGTTCTTCAGCAGCAAGCAGTGATAATCGCGCGAATAGAGGTGACTAATTCAGTCCACTAACCCCCACCCACCTTGTAACACCATCCAACAAGGTAGTATTATAATTTATTTATTTTTTTCTTTGCTATTTCTCCAATATTTGTCGTTTCTATAAAGTATATTCTGTTTATTTTTTTTCTTTCATAGTTACCTTGTAGTAATTTTATGTTATAATATGTTAACAACCATACAAACTTATACACAATTTTTAAGTTTCATTCAATGAACTCCAATTATCTTACTTAATAAAATAACAATAACTTTATATTTTTATATTCCATAATGATATTATACATTTTGTAATTTATTAAAATGTTGATTTGTACCTTATTAATATTACAGTGTATATATAATATATACATATATATATTTCTTTTTAAGAAAAATAATAAATGAAAAATTAAAATAATTTTCTTTTAAAAAAATTAACTGAGGATAAATATATTCCAATTATTCTTTATTTAATATCCATATGTTTTTTAATACTATTTTTGTTTAACAGTCTTACACAATTTATTCAGAGGTAAAATTTCCTTTTTAAATACATATTAGACATAGATCAAAATATACTTTATTATTTTCATATTCATATTACATGTGTTATTTTAATGATGCTTTATAGATTGAATTGTACAATGCATGCATATATTCTTAAAAGTTTATTATAAAAGAATTTTTCTTTAAATTTTTGTATATTAATATTTTGAAAATTAATAAATGAATTTATAAAAATGAAAAAAATATCTACAAATTAATTAATTTTTTAATATAATATGTGTATGGCATTGTGCATTGCAAATAGTTTTTGCTACTTATAATTATAAATAAGTGTGCTCATTTATAAATATAAATTCATATTTCTATTATATCATAAAAATTAAATGTAAATTTATTTTATTTCAATTTTATATAAAAAATAATTCAATACTTTTCTAAAATTTTTCTAGTTTCTTCAATTACAAAATTTTATTTATATGCAAAGAAAGTAGCATAGACTAATTTTTTAAATTATATATTATTTATAATTATATATTATTTTTTTAGCAAGTTGCACGTGAATTTTTTATTCCAATATGATAACATATTTATATAACAAACTTATAATTATAATACAATATAATTATCTTCTATATGACTTCTAACTATAAATATTTAACTTCAATTACAACAAGTTTATTGGTTTTATTTCCAGTTTCTGATGGGAGCAGAGTATGGTTTAGTAATGATACGCCTGATAGTACAGCATTTCATGGAATATCTCCCAGACCTGTGAAAAAGATGTCATTTAAAACTGGACCGAAACAGAGAGCGAATACTCAACCCACGCCTCCCGATAGTCCAAGATATAAATAAGGAGTTTTGTATCAGTATCATAAAAAAAAGAACATTTTTTGCACAAGTGGTTGTTTGGGCATATCCTAGTTATTGTAATTTAAGAATTCTTTAGAATGCTATGATATGTTACAATAACAAAAAATGCTAGACCACTGTTTTTATGCATTGAAAAATAGCATATGCATAAGGAAAATAATGGCAGATTTAAATATTTCACTATTTTAAAATAACAAAAGAATTCAATGGGCGTCGAACATCCGATTAGTCTTAGCGTTTTCTGTTTTCCGTCCTTAGGTTTAATTTTTATATTAAATGTACAGATCGTTGTTTATTTGTTGCAACGGGAATATTAATTTATTGGAACGTAAATATATGAAAAGATTTAATGGATTGTAGGTAATACAATAGCAAAATATTTGTTATATATTTTAATTAGTGTCACATGACAACTATTTTCATTGTACAGTACTTTCGTAAGATCAGTTTACTCTTGTACTTGAATAAGTATATAATTAATATTGATTAAAGCTTCTATCTTAATTTATATCGAAGATAACGAATGTCCTCGATGTAACACGATCCTCGATGTTTTATATATATATATATATATATGCCTTGATATAAAAAGTTATTTTATTTCTTGTAATGTAGTAAAATGAAAAAAATGAACATGATTACCATATTATCGTAAAATACGTCTATATGAATGTTGAATAAGAATCAAATGTTATTTTTTAATAACAAAGTTTTATGAATTACATAATACGAATATCACATCTCTTAGATACTCAATAAGTTATTTCATCTGAATGTTGATAAAATTTTGAATTGACATCTCTTGAATTTTAGTAATGATAATTAACTGCAATCTTTTAAAAAAAATCTATTAATGTATTACATTCCATACAAATGATCTTTTCTATATATTTTCTCCGTAATTTCAGTTAAATTTTGATTATATCAATATGGATAATTGAAACATTCCATATACATTTTATATAATATATAATTTAACAATTCTTCTTGAAATAAAATAAAAATACAAGAGAATTATTTTAGTTCGTGTACATTGTATAAAAGAAAATTAATAGAAGATTAATTAAAATTAATTAATAGAAGAAATCAATTAGGGAACAGTTTTTGTTGTTAAGTACACATATTTGGTGCTTTATGATATTTGTAAAATAGAAATATTTTAAATACTGTGTCAAAACGTATTATTCTGAATAATAAAATTATAAAGATATAAAAACAAAAAAAAAATGAAATGAAATCGAAAAGAATTTTGAAAGTAAACAAAATAATTTAAAAACGAATATGAGTATTGAATATCAGTAAATTTATTTGCTTCAGAAAAGATTTATCTTGAATACAGTGATAATAATCAAAGTATTAATACCAGTCGTCGCTGTCGATAAGTAAATGAAATTTTAGAGAAAAGATTATATTATATTGTGGTGAATATATTGAATACCATATTCAGATGTTGAGATTGTAATAAATATACATTTCAAGTTTTTTGACCATTTTGAGGATTATCCGATAAACCGCATTCGAATGTAGGTATTTAGCAACGAAGTTATAGGTAAATAATAATTACCAATATGCAGACCATGGCCAAAGCAGCATTATTTTTTCACTAATTTATAACAAAGTAGATCGAGAAGAAAAGCCGTGTGTATATGTATTGTACATAAATTGTTAAGTACATAAATGACGTTGAAGTCATTGAATGGAAATTATCCTCTGCGAAACATGGTATTGCTATGTTATTGAACAAAAAAAAATTGATTTATATATATATATAAATATAGAAAAGAGAAAAAACTTATTACAATCTTGCGTAAGAATGCTTTTACAAATCGTATTTAAACACATTGTATTTAATTATCTATCTTTATTAGTGTCATTATAACAATGACTCACTATTATTTATATTATAAATATACAAATTACTGTTAACATTATTAGCGCAACACTAAACTATTTTTCTTACTGGATAATTATGCTACATTTTTAAAATTAAATTTATCAATTATAAGCTATAAGAAAGAAAGAAGTTTCGAAGAAATATTTCTGTAATAATTAATACTATAAAGCTTATTCTGTTGAAGTAACTGAAATTAGAATTTATATTACTAAAATTAATTTGTTCTATCTATAAGTTTGTTATTTGTTTGTTAATTTTTTTTTTACAAATTGACATGATCAAATCATCTATATATAAAAAAATTATTAAAATCATTTAAAAATATTATTCATGCAAAATAATCTAAATCATACAAATCTTTATCTCTATACTTAAATGTCATTTTGTTTTTTGACAATTTAAAATGGAGACATGTACAAAAGGTACGAATTTGATTTGTTATTTATGTATCAATATAAAGCAGAGTTAATATATACTATATACATATATAGTAATTATTTCATATAATTCGAAAGAATATTATACGTTACTCTCTAATTCAACTTTTTTGTCAAATATAGAATTGCATAGATATTTTCTTGTTTGTTAAAAAATAAAAACAAAATTGAAATTGTTTTAAATCATTAGTCTAATGGGAACATCATTGAAATTTATGATAATTAATCAATTTTGTAGTGCCATTTTGCGGCTCCTAAAATAATGAATAGAATTTCTGAAAATTTTAATAAAATTCTATACAATCTATATTACAGAATTCGAATTCATTAAGAACATTTATAAAATTTAGTAGCAATATATAATATAGTAATTAAATAGAAAAAAATTAAATTATATGTTATGTAATTTTTTTGTAGAAACTAATATTCGGAATTGACTTAATATATGATTCTTCTGTAAATTCGTTATCCAAAGATCTAACATCGTACTGATTGTACACATTTCTGCGATGGAATGTACATTTTATTGCACAATAAAATTATGATGATCAATTTCAAAAAACATAAATTTGCATAATTTTAAATAAAAAATGATATAAAAAATTTAATTTTAATTACTTGAAACTGAAATTAGTAAATTTAAATTCGAAACAACGCTCTTTGTAGTTCTTCATACTCAACGATAGAGGTAGATTAGTAATCATTTCATAAAATGGCTGCCATCAGGTATACAGTTTATTTGTAAAGTCTCAAATTGACAAAAGCATTCATTTTTAAATAATCAAAAGTATCTTACGTTGTGCTTTTTATAAAAACGTTCCATAAATAATCTTCGATGCATAAAAATTAATTATTTTTATATCGTGGTTTTTCGAATGTAATCGTACGCTATTGTGTGATCTCACCAAACAGAGCGCGGAAGTACAAAAAAGTGTACGTCAAACTGTCAAAGAATCCTTATGTCAATTTGTTTATAGTTATAAGCGTTGATGAATGTCTGAGAGTGATACTTACGATTCGGCGGACGAATATACAAGCCTAATGGACGGTCACGTCGCGGAATCTCGCACGGACGATTTGGGCTTGGTTACTGGTCGAAAAAGGCGTTCGCGTATTAGTAACGAAGAGGTACTTTATAATATTCTGTAATCAAATATTAATATATTAATATTAATATTTATATATATATAATTTAAAATAATTCGAAAAATTTTTTGTATTTAATAACGTATAAATTATAGATTGAAAATGGAATTCCTGAGGTCCATATTCAAACACCAGGTATATCAAATAATGCAGGTTCAGGTAGAAGAGGTACATTAAGTAGTAGTGTCCAGGGTAGATCAAGAAATTATAGAGATGAAGAAGAAGAAGAATTAAAATATGGAGCAGCACATGTTATTAAATTATTTGTGCCTGTATCTCTTTGTATGTTAGTTGTAGTTGCCACAATTAGTTCTATAAATTTTTACACAACCAAAGGAATGTATTTGTAAGTACTTTAAAATATTTTATATTCTATAGAATTATAATTTCTTATTGAAATAGAGTAATATTTGTTAAATATAAATATTTTCAGAGTATACACTCCATTTCATGAAGACAGTGCTGACACAAGTACAAAGGCTTGGCAAGCAGTTGCCAACTCTTTAATACTAATGAGTGTCATTGTATTTATGACTGTGATACTTATTGTTCTATATAAATATAAATTTTATAAAGTAATCCATGGATGGTTGATAATAAGTTCCTTATTGTTGTTATCTATGTTTTCTATGTTATATTGCGAGTAAGTATTGTAACTTTGTAAATTATTTTTTATATTTTTTAAATTTATAAAATATCTTTTGCAGACAAGTATTAAAAGCATATAACATTCCAATGGATTTGTATACATTAGGTTTAGTTTTATGGAATTTTGGAGTAGTTGGAATGATATGTATACATTGGCAAGGTCCTCTACAATTACAACAAGCATATCTTATTTTTATCTCTGCTCTAATGGCGCTTGTTTTTATTAAATATTTACCAGAATGGACAGCATGGGTTGTACTTGGTGTTATTAGTATTTGGGGTAAATTTGTTTCTAAGAAAGTATAAGCAAATAAAATAATATTATAAATAAAATATAAGTTTTTATAATTTTTTATTCAGATTTAATTGCTGTGTTAACACCAAAAGGACCTTTAAGAATACTTGTAGAGACTGCACAAGAGCGAAATGAATCTATTTTTCCTGCATTAATTTATTCTTCGACAATTATGTACACAGCTACAATGACTTATGCTGGTTATGTACAAACAGCAACAATGACTACTAATGATACTGCTGCTAATGATAACACAACATATACTATGAATAATCAAGCAAATAATCAAAATAATTCTACATCTGGAGATGCAGAAGAGGGCGGATTTACACCTGAATGGATAGATACACATGGTAATAAATAAATTTTTTTTTTATATTCAATTTTTTAATAATTTGATCTTATGTAATATTTTATTATCAGGTGATCGAGGAGCAAGACGAGCACAAGAAGTACGTGAAAATACCTTGTCTTTAACAGAAAGATCAAGACAAGATAATCGTGTTGCACGTGAATCACAAGGACAACAAATCCCAATTACTGAGGAGGAACGAGGAGTGAAATTAGGTCTTGGTGATTTTATATTTTACAGCGTTTTAGTTGGGAAAGCTTCCAGTTATGGCGATTGGAACACTACATTAGCTTGTTTCGTTGCTATTCTTATTGTACGTATTTCATTATTTATATCTTATGTTAAAATAATAAAAATTTTATTATTATAATTTATTATTTTCAGGGACTTTGTTTAACATTATTATTGCTGGCTATTTTTAAGAAAGCATTGCCAGCATTACCAATCTCTGTTACATTTGGTTTAACATTTTATTTTGCCACAAGAGTAATTGTTGCACCATTTGCAGATAAATTAGCGAGCGAGCAAGTGTTCATTTAACTGTAGGTATATATACATATAATAAGCATTATATTCATAATTTATTACAAAAGGATAGTGCCTATTCATATATTGATCATCTAGCTTTTATATTTCGTTTAAATTCGTCGTTTGTAATTTGTCATTTATAAACTTATATCATGGATCATCATATGACATGGTACAAATCAAGATGAAAATGTGCATTATAAAAACTGGATGATCCAGTATTTTTTAATGATAAGTTTCATTATTGAACAATTACATGGAATAGAAATCTAGTATGTCACAAAAAATGCTCAAAATAAATTTACATTTGTAAGATGAAGAACAAAGATAATAAATGATAATTGTATTTATCTGATATCTATTGCATGTTAAATGTAGAACAATATTTAAAATCCTTGACAATTTTTAATTTTTTATCAATATTTAGGTTTTTTACTATTTATTATAGGTTATAAGAATATTAATCGAACATAATTAAATTAGTCGAGCTATAACAATTTATTATGTGTTTTTACATTTAGAGAACATAGATCGAGTATAAAAAAAAGCGATTTATAATTATTTTTTTTTTTTTTCGGAAATTGTATGAAAGATGAGGTATAATGTTTGTCTAAATAATTTGCTAAATGTATAGACCGGCTATGAATTACTAGTACCACTAGCCGTTCAGGACAATTCCTCGGGGTTTGAAATCCGTTTATACACAGCCATGAAATACGTGTCATTCATTATCAATCACAAATTTGATTATTCATTTCAATGACAATACGTATTGCTATAAATTTCATCCATATACTAAACAACAAGGATTTAAGTATAAGCTTTGTTAATAACATTCTTGTTACTCAGAAAATTCAAGGCAAAATGATCTGATCGTATAATGGAAAAATGCGATTGTTTTTTTTGTTTTTTTGTTTTTTGTTTTTTACTATAATAAGAGAATTCTCGAATTTGAAAAGCATATATCTTTTTTTTTTTATCAAGAAGCAGTTTTATAAATAGAGTGGAAACATTTTGCCGAGAATAATCAATAATATCAAAGTTAGCATTTACTAACAATTCTTTCATTGCCATAAGCATTACATAACGATTCCAAGTCAACTTTAACATTGCTGTTTTTTTTCTTCTTTACAAACTTTGCCGCGAAATGCAGTATATATGTATATACAATATATATATATTATATATAAATTCCCGGAACCGCGCGCACGCACACGCGAAAGATTTTTAACAGCGATATGATATTATTTGCACTTCGTAAAATTATGATAATTCATAAGTTTATAACTACATACTAGGAGGAAGTTCGTTTTACTTTTTTCTTTTATTCCTTCTAATATCCAGTCAGTTTTCAATCACGACGTGTAAAAGACGCTTTTCGACAAAAAAATAAACGCGATCATTTATGAAATCTAATTATTATCACGAGCATAAACGCTCGATCATGGTCATTGTGATTGTGCGCACAACAAATTATCCCTATATCGTGCGTATATTGTAACAATACTGATCTAACTTTATATTTATTAGCAATAGACGCGAATTTCAATGAAATTAACAATTCGCTAGAGAAGCAAAAAAGGTACACTTGGAAAATTGTAAAATTCTAACGGGAGAAAAACATTAGGAAAATATTTGCAACTCGTAACAAGTAATCATACATAATTTTAGCAATATCACTTTAATAAGCAATATCTTTCTTAATAGAATCTAATAATTTGAAGATTCGCTAATTCCTTATTTAAATGTAAGTTGCAAAATATTTTTTTCTATTCTCTAAAGATAAGAATAAAACAAATATCAAATATATGATATATATCAGTCTTATAAACAATAAACTTTTGGAGACATATTTTGGTAAATATATAGTAATAACTGTAAAAAGTGGTAATTATATTTTGCTAATATTTTCCCCACTTTAGCTTTTTTTCCAGTTCATTGATATAAAAAATACATAACAAATTATAAATATTTCCTATGCGTCCACTTGAATTTGTTCATTCTTCTCCGAGAGAATCATATGTGCTTTTTTCTTAATTATTTAACTTGTTCCATATTTGCTGCTTTCGAACGTTCCACGTCTGAAGAACGAACTAAATTCTAGCAGTGATTGCTTATCTATGTTGCTTAAGTTGCCGTTGTACTTGTAGAGAGATTCACAGTGCGGCAATTCTGAGCAGACTTGAATCAGTCGTCGTAAATATTCTTCTAATCGTTTTCTACGTTGCCGTGCCACAACTTCATATCTTGGGAAAACTTGACGAGGTGGAAAGCGTATTGCCGCTACCTTTATAATTAATTAAAGCGTGTAAAATCTCTAAAGGATTGATAAAACTATATACTATCAAATCTTTTTCTTTTTGATTTATGAAATATAATTTAATAAATAGAATATTATAAAAAATCTTACCTTGCTACCATACTTCTGTCGCATAGAAATATATAACTCTCGAAATCTTCTGTATCTACGTAAAAGCGTCCAGCTATCATCCTGAGCCACAACACGTACTTCATATTCGTAATGACTGGATGTGCCGGCTCCGCGTATTACATAAGAAGGTATACTAACGATCACGTTAATAACACTGTCGTAGTCGGCATCATTTGCTATCAAAGATGGTAGAGACCTCGTGATTGTTAAGGAATATGGACTACTCAAACGATCACCTCGATTTTGACTCTAAAAAAAAGATAATATATTTATACATGTATAACAAGCTAAAAATTGATTTCAAACTTCTAAGAATACTTCGAAACCAATTACTGTTAAATATACTGTTGAATATCCTCTTCCTGATGATATTCGAGGTGCAACTGATTCCGACAAATTCTCCTCATTAGTATTAGGCCTGTGATTCCTGAGAATTGGAGATCGCGTTGTAGCCAAGGTTAATAACGTAGCCGAATTAGTCGTGGACTCAATATCACCGCACGTTATAGTTTCTACACTTTGTGTACGATCATTTATATCACTAGCTAACAATCTATCATCGCACTGTGACTTAGATTGTTGCTTAAGATTCTTTCGTTCATCTTCTAATAATGAAACTTCTAATTCAATTTGTTGCTTTTGTAGATCTTGTAAGATTGCAATTTGTCTGTTTAAATCTTCTTTAGAAGGCGTATTGGCTTCTAGACACCTCATCACCATCATTCGTTGACGAGCGATTCTTTGGTTCAATCGTTTCATTGCTGGATTTTGTTGTACTGGCGAGTCCAACGAATCTTCAGGAATATCTTCCTCCGTGATAGAATTTGTTGGAGATTTTGATTCCGTTTTTTCACTAACAGTGCCATTACATTGTTCTGATTTAATTGTATCTATTGAAGATTTTCTATTCAAATTTACCAAACTTCTGCTTTCTGCTTCACATATTTTAGCCCTATTATTCTCCAAATGAATTTCTGGCGAAACTTTTTCTAATTCCTTTTGCCTCTCATTTGATGATTCCTGTGATTCTTTTATTTCTGAATCTTCGAATTCAGGAATTCGAAGTTCAGGAGAATCAGCTGCAGCTGTATGAAAAGTATCTGCTGTATCTATGGAACTTGGAATATCTTGTGGCAGTAAACTCAAAGCAGAAGCTATTTGAAGTTTTCTATTGCACGTATTGTCGAACATCTGAGTATCTCCATTTTGATGAATTTCATCACCACTCAAAGAACAATCATTTGAAAAAGCAGGTAATGCACGCTTTAAATTTAACGAGAGACTTTGTTTTCTTCTTAAGATCTCTTGCAATTGTTCCTGACTTCGTTTCGCGAGCAATAATTTTTTTTCTGTACTTCCTTCTCCCTCTAACTAACGATAAAAATATTCAATATTTAATGATAAGAAAAAAAAAATTAATGACTATTGTTATTAATTTTTACCTCTAAATTAAGCATATATTTTTGTTTTTTAGCTATCTCAATTAACTCCTCTTCCATTTTATCCACTTTGCATTGGTGTTCATTAAGGGACTTTACCTTATTTTGCAGTTCAGTTTCCAAAACAGCTAATTCTTTTTTCTAGAAGATAGATTTTTAGATATGAATTTAATTTTTGAATATGATGTAAATTTTATTGATTTTAGAAAATAGGCAATTATTTCTTTTAAATCTTTTTATAAAAAAGATTTCTTTTTATTAAATTCAATTGGTTTTATTCACAATTATAATTTACAGATTCATGAAAGAATTTTGCTTAAGAAAGAAGTATGCTTAACTTCTGGAATCAACTCATATATTAAAATTATAATTAGATTTGAAAATAAATATAGTTTAAGATTCACTTACATGATGATTAACAAGCTCTCTCACCGCGTCAACACATTTATCATCGTTCAAGCTTGACCAAGATTCTGGCAAACTGCCGTCACTGCCAGCACCGTCATCCGTCTGAAATGGTACATTTTTCTTTCTGAACTGAAAAACTGCGAATCTTTGTTTTTATGTTACTTCATTACAATACTTTCCACACAATTGAAATAAAAGAACTGAAGAAACAAATAAATTACGGGTAATTAATAAAACAAAAAAAAAAATAAAAGATAAGTCAAGATGCAGAATTATATTGCATGCAATTACTTTCTTCTCTATTTCCCTTGTTTCTTTCAGTAGTTCGTGCCATCAAACTACGGACTACACGTGCCACATATTATGCCGAATTTTCCTTTTTGTCTAGAGACTCTTACCTTCTCCCACCATTGATGAAATCTTTGTGCACGTTCGTGATTGCTCATGAATTCTTGAAACTGACGATGCTTGGACTGCAATGTTGTACGCAGAGAGGCAACTTCCCTACATAAATTTTCTACCTAGTACCACACACACACAGATATCGATGCATTAACAAAAAAGATAACTGAAAACAATATAGTTTAGACGTTTTCCTTTCTTTTTTTTTCTTTTTTTTATTTTATTTTATTATTATTATTATTTTTTTTTTTTTGATGAAAGACGAATTCTAAATAATAAATAATAACAATGAAAGACAAAAGATTTTACAAATCATCATGTATATAGATATTTAATTATGAGATGTAAGAGACAAATAATGTTCAATAAATAAAAATAAAAATGAAAGCATGCTACTTTTTATGCATAATAGGGACTACATAATATTAGTTTATATTATATATAGAATTATTAACAAATTCAATTAAATATAAAATTAAAAATTAATGGTAAAAAAAGAAGAAAACAGAAATGAAATGAAATAATCGCGATAATACATTACCTTAATAATTCTGTTAGTTAGGTTTTTAAATCCAACATCAGCACTCGACAAAGTGCACGTGCGGACGTATCCCAACAAAATTGTTAACAAGATACACTGGGTTTGTTAATCGGGAGCGTTAATTCTCTCGACCATATACGTGTAACGCTTAATAGAATGTGTGAGATAGAATACAGATAACAGAAGTGTGCGTGCAATATTATATCGTGGAAGATCGAAGGCCAATTTTTGTAAGAAAAATTTATTAATCAACAGTATTCGTATATATATATATTATATATATATGTATATAATAACAACAGTTTTTTCTTCTTTCTCGCATAACAAACCCATATATATATATATAGACGTTTCTACAAAAAACAAGGCCAAATATGTACATAACACGTTCTTCTTCTTTTTTTTTACTCTGTTCACTTAACAGTCGTCTACAAGGTACTTAACGTATAACATTCCACAGAATGCCATATTTGTCCGGCAATATCTTGTCAACACTGGCACTTTAATCATAATCGTTCAGGCAACTTATCGCCAATAAGCTTTTCTATCGCTATTAAAAAAAATAAGCGTTAAAATCTCTACAGGCAGCTATCATCTGCGTGAAATTAGGCGCATTTTATATTAACCCGTAATAGAACCTGCATGAAAATAAAAAAGTATAATACAAAAAAAGATAGACATTTCTTTTATATATATATATATATATA
>NW_006263385.1:125530-126117 GCF_000469605.1 Apis dorsata
TGTACATTAGTTATATTATATTACAGTCAGGAGAAAATCCTGATATTAGACGCCATTCGTTGCTTTGAAGCACCTTAAGCTTTTTTTTAAATAAATTTCTAAATCTATATTAAATTGAAATGGAAAAAAAAAAATTATCATTATCAACGATAATTTTATAGCACGTTTTTATATTTATACTTGTGTATTCAATGTTCATGATTCTTTTCACGTGAAGATATGGATATGAATTAACATGATGTTTTTTTGCTATGTATCAATTTGATTGATACAGTTTTTGAGGTCACATGTTTAACGGACAAACGTGCGAGTAGATGATGATGTTGCCAGACAAGCAAATAAGGACACCGAGAGCAATAAGGACGAGGTAGAATTGATACTTGATCGAGATTACGTTCAAATCTGGAGACGGCGCATCCGAGTCACTTACTTGCGTCATTTCGTCCCGTCGCTCTTGTTCCAGGATGTGACGTCGCGTGCGCAACTCGCGTTGTCGAGATTCGAGAGCTGCTATGGCATCTGCCCATTCTTTCCATTGGGCACCCCATTCACGTTCCAACTCACGCTGCGCTCCTTCCAATGCTTCT
>NW_006263385.1:126141-148264 GCF_000469605.1 Apis dorsata
GCGGCCCATCTTTCTTCTCTTTCTTCCTGTTCTCTCTATATAGGTTAATAGGAAAGACATTATTTTTAATATTTTCTTTTTTTTAATATTAATTTAAACATAATTTTTATAAAAAAATGATATTATGTTATATTTAATATTTTAATAATAATATGAAATAATATTCCGAGTTTCATTAGGATAAGAAATATCTTTAATCAATTAATCAATACAAACCTTGAAATCTTCTTTTTCCTTGATAAGAGCAGCTTTTTGCTGTTCCAGTTCTTCGAGCGCTCGCAGATCTTCGCTCGAATTTAAAAGGTTATCGCTAGAGGATGAAGCATGCAAATCCGAGACACTCCAACTCAAGAGGGACAATCTTGAAAGATTGACGACTGTGGATTGTAAGTTACCATTACCCGTTCCACCTTCCTTTCTTAGTTTCGCCGCTTCAGCTGGATCGTTATATCGAAACATATTGTTCCTCCCAAGAAGAATAATACAACCTTGTGATAGTCGTGTTGGTTTATCTACTTGAGCAGTGTTAATCCAGCAATGGAGAGAAAGGGGATGAAGGGTCGCCACGCCACTATCTAACTCTACCACGCAGTGTTCTGGTTCGACGTCCACACCAGTCAATACAATATCCTATTTATTAATAGTACATTATATTATAATTCATACATAGTTCTAATTGTTAACGATGTTCATGTTCAAAGAATTTTAATTTTTAGAAACGAGTATTGAATGATTACCTGCGTGGTTGGTGCTTCTTCTGTTCCTACTAATGTCTTGCCCTCTTTAAGATGATAAAGTGTAACACCAGTACTGAGGAGATCATCGTCAATTCCTACTAAATGTGGCATCTCTGAATCTAAGACTACACCAACGCCGCTTTTTCGAAGACCTAATGCTTTTTGTTCTTGAAGAATTTGTTGCGTTTCTCGCCACTTTTCCGTCCATTCTTCTGTCAATACTTTCTCCTGTTCTTGTTTTTCATGAATTTGAGCTAACAATACTTGTGGTGGTCTTTCAACACTCTGCAATAAACAGACAAAATTTTATTTTTATATAAAATTCTTTAATTACTACAGAAGAAAGTATATGAGTTTTAACACTTACCATATCTTTACCAATAAGGGATTTCAATTTTTGTATTTCTTCCCTGAGTTCCCTGATCAATTTTACATTTGGATCTTCATTTATAGTTGGTTTATTAATAATATTTTTCGCTCGATTAGCGTATCTGAGCGTACTGAGAGTCTCGCCATAATTACAATCGGCTGGACTAATAGCAGCTATCATAATTGTTTTAGAGTTACCACCAAGCGAATCCTTTAGCAACCATGTCAACACACTATCTCGATAAGGTATGAAGACATTACGCTTAGAGGAAGAAGACGCATCGCCTGTAGAACTGAGTTCCGCAAGCGCCGATATCACAGAACCTAAAGTTACCAGTGACTTATTGATATGCGCACCTTCTTTTAGTCGTTGGCCTGTCGCACCTGTAGCGTTTGCACGTTCGCTAAACAAACAAATATAAAATTATATTTGTATTATTTACATTATATTTTTTAATTTTCTCATAAATGTGAACAAAAGATTCTGTATATATCAATATTTTCTTGGATGGTCATATAATACATTCAAAAAAGGCTATCTTAATCTATCCATTTAACTATCCATCTAATTCATCTACTTTCATCTTAATATTTTTGATATTACATTACTTTTTTAATCTTTATTTATTTACTAAATTTTAATAATAAAAATGAGAGAGAAAGAGAGAAAGAGATATATATTAAATAATGCAATATTCTTTTACGTGTTTCTTTGACGATTTAAAATAAAAACTATCCTCAAAGTATTCCTTTCAACTACCTTCCAGCCAAATCGACAAGATGCACCTTGGAAACAGTTTCCGATGGCATGTTACCCTCGGATAGTCCAGCTTGCACGAATGTAATTGTGAAAATTGCGTGACTCCTACTGCTCACGTCGTTCATATTTGTGCTTGCTGTAGTTCTGTGCGTATTACCTCTCACCATGCATTCCTACAGACAGAGAGCAACTCTTTATTTAAAAACTATCTCTCTCAGGAGTATCGTAGTGGAACGAATAGGAAGTGGAGGACGGGTTCATTTACCTGAATGTCTGAATAATCATATACGAGGTGGCTCGACAAGTCTTGGACATAAGGTCCTCTTTTAGGATGTTCCCGCACTCTAAGAGAATGAGACTGTGACTGATCCAGTCTTAGCAAATCCCTTACTCTTTCATTGTGTATTTCCAGGAAAGATACCTCGGTTCTATACGATGCTCCACTCTCTTTACCAGCAGCCATTCTAGCAAATAGTGTCTTACAAATCCGCGGTATCAATCCTTGAGCTTCCTAAGATTTAAGCATAATAAAAAATTATTAGAAGTAAAAAATAGAATTATTTGTGTTATAATAAATTATTGTTATATAATAAGATTATATTTTGAGTTAAAGAAAAATTATAGAAATCAGGTGAAAGTTTAGGCAAACGTTTTGCAATAAAGTAATAATTTCTGTACTGATGAAAAGTGAATTGCGATTTAGAAGCATTAGAGCGTATTAATATGTTAACATGTTAATTGAATCCGTAGGATATTTCTTTTATAGATAAAATTTATGAAAAATATATTCAAAATATTTAAAATAACGAGGGAATTTAAATTTAAGAATAATTTTGAAAATATAGAAATAAAATTTATTTTATTGTAATATACTTTTATAAATAGCGATTAAAAAAAAATTTTAATAGGATTTTTTGTAACATAATAAGAATAAAATTATCGTTATAACAAAGAAAATAAGAATATTACCGGTGTGCCCATCATAGTAAAGGTCTTCCCAGACCCTGTTTGGCCGTAAGCAAAGACGCAGGCATTATAACCTTCGAAGGCACTTTCTATTACGTCCGTACCAAGATCATAGAAAACCTAAAATAAAAAAAAGGATCAGTATTTTATTTTAACATGGCAAAATTAGTAGCCATCATCGTTCATTGTATATAAAAAAAGATATTTCTTATCATGTTAACGTTAGTATTAAACGCGTTTAAAAACATATACATAATTACATTTTTTCATTGATGCAATTACGACATTGATTTATTTACAAAAATTTTAATGAATTATAAATTAAATAAATAAAAATGATTGATAAATTATTGATCAATTGATTATACATAATTAATTAATAAAGACAGATATTTCATATTTTACATATTATATAATTACTTACAAATACATGATAATTAAAATTTACCTTAAAGTTTTCAAAAATTTTTAATTAAAATTTGTTCTTACGACAATGAGTACTATATCGGTATACACATGCCGGTCTTCTATTTTAATTCTAATTGTAGCTCATCATCAAAGCATTGCCAAATACGATTTTGTAAATCAATCAATCGTAACAATGTTCTATTTCTTAATTTATCAATGTATGATTCAATCTATCTCTTTTTATTTTATTGTTAATTGATAGATTCATGAGAAATTCATAAAAATAAAATAATATACACCTCTTCCTGGGATGCATAGTTATCGTCGTTCGTATCAAAGGACCAATAGGAATGATCGAATGTGAAATCTTTATATTTTTCCCTGTCGATTTCTCTGCAACTACCCGGTGTCTGGAAATAATAATAAATATAATTTTTTTAATTATATATATATAATAAAAACAAATATAATAAAAAATATAATAAAAATAATAAAATAAGAAAATTATTATATTTTATTTTAAAATTATTTTATTAATTGAACCATGTACATCATCAAATAAATTTTTTTTATAATTAAATAATTTTAATATCATATTAAATTATTATTGATTAATTATTAAAAAAAGAATCATGAAAAAGATGAGATAGGTCAAAAGCCGATAAGATGACTATTGTCATTGACATTATTCACAAATGGCTGACAAACAGTAAGCCGTTATGTCATATGCATTCGTTAGGTTGCATCCCATATAACTAATCGTATATCTATCAAGAACCACTTCATATATTATGCAACACAAAGCTGAATAGGAATAATAGATAATTAAAAAGTAAGATTTCTTATATTTACCCATCATGCAATTGGTATATGCAGAGTTAAGGTGAAGATCATTATCATTCGAATAAATGTGAACGCGTTTAATTTAAAGTAAGAAATTTAAGATTCGTCCTTGGGAAAAAGTTTGAGTCATCAAATTTATTGCCGAGATCATCAATTCAAAAGAATTCAATCTTCTTTGTTCCAATATTGAAGAAAAAATAAAGTTGTTATAAAAAAAGATTTATTTTTCTGGAAATGTGTTCATTTACGAAATAAACATCAATGATATTTTGCGTGCATAGAATATATCATGATGTCCATATCGAATATTCATTTCAGTTAGATTTCTATAAATCTGTTTTATTAGATTAATAAAACAGAACATCTAATTTATTATTATATGAGATAAAGATAAATTATAGTTATGAATTATGTAAAAACTATTTTCTTTAATCGTAAAATATCTAACTGATTATTATGAAAAAATAAATAAGATTGAAATATTAAATTATGTTAATTTTTAATATTAAGTCACTCGAGAAATGCAAAAAGTGATCAAAGACTTGAAAAATGAAACATAAGAAATGAATAATGTAAAAATTTTTATTAATATTACAAACTATGCTGAATCTTTAATAAAGATAATATAATTGACTTTAATAATTTGTATATTATTTAAATAAAATTGATAAAATTTTATCTGTATGAAATATATTAATCGCAATATAATTGGTTAGTTTTGTATTTAGTGTTTTGCGACCGAAAGTAACTTATCCGGGATTGGTCCACCGATAATTTTCGCACTTTCTCCGATCAGATGACATGCTGTTCTCGTTCACTATTTTGATCAAAAATTTTACTTGATAGAAATGGATATCGATGATATAATATTAGAAAACAAATATTTTTAAAATGGTAAAGAAGATTGTGTATATATATGAATAATATACTCACATCGCGGTCATTGTGACGTTAATAGGTCAATAGCCGAGGTTCGTTCGACCAGAAATTATGACACGATTCGAGCTCCGAAGCGTTTTAACGGCATGACGGTCAACGGTAATTCGAGACGAAAAAAAAATCGTTCTACAGTTTGAAAATCTTTTTGGAAAGATGATTCGCAATCATTAGGGATGAATTGTACAAAAATTAATAGGAATTGTTTGTTGCGGATAATATTGTTGCGATAATACCCAAAAATTATACAAAGAAATCATTTAACCTTAATAAGTAATAATAACAATATTTTTCTTTACATTATAAAAAAATAAACTTTAAAATATTATTGAAATACCTTGGTATTAAAAATTCGTGTTTTCTTGCCATCCATTTGTACGATCATCTTTGCATTCATTGCCAGCTCCCTGAAATATAAATTTGACAAATTCACATCCCTAATCATGAAACTGAACACTTCAAAATTTCACGAATCATAAACACTAGAAAAAAATAATCGAAATGATAAAAAAAATTCGCGATAGCATAAAATGTAAAACGAATGACAGCAGGTGGCAGAATCTCATCTAGTCATCAGTCGCACTATGGGTCGATCGAAACCATATGATTGATCGTCTCATAGAATGAATTATAGTCGAAGGTCGAAAGTTCACGAATTATATCAAAAATATTTTTCAGAACATTGTCATCTAAATCATGTAGCAGACCTTGAATAGTTCAATCAATTTCAAAAACTACGATCGGAAAACAAATTTATGATAAACAAAAAATATTCGCGTCGCAAAACATTGATAACTTATCACAGCTTATCACTAGTTGCATAGCACGCACCTTTTGTTAAAGGGACGAACTCTCACGGCTACCTTCACTGAAGCCATGGCTAAATGGAACGCATGGATTTAGTTGAGAGATGTTATACCGTATTTTTTCACTTTTGTTTCGTTTTTAAACTCGCGTTACGCGAACACGAAGTTTCTCACAATGCTACGTAGACAACACATCGTTGACGGGCCTCGCCGTGCTACGAAATGTCGTCGTCGTCGACCCTCACGCACGACGAACAACATCATCCTCAACACGATCTCGACAGACGGACGACTGCTGGCAAGTCTCTGTTCGAGGCAAAAAATTGCGTTTCTGCGCATGCGCATATACGCGCGGATCCCTAATTTCAAGTGATCTGCACATTTGCTCGTTCTTCGTAACAATGCATAGAAAACAGCAAAATACTGCAATAAGAAAATAAGAACATAAATAGAAGACAAGCAAAAATAGAATAAAATAATAAAAAAAAAAAAAAAAAAAAATATAAAATGAATCGATTACAAAATTGCAGAAAAAGAAAGGGAGACGGTCAAACAGGTTTTATATTCCCCTTCTACTGTATGTGACGTCATCATAAGATCGGTATAGTAGACACTGGAGAGTGAACGGAGAAGGCAAGCCACCCACGCAGCAAACCAAGAAAATTAAATCAAACACTTTGCGGTTTCTCTAAGTACGTAACGGCGGTTGTATGAAGAATTCATGTCGTTTTGTTATCCAGCTGGAGATTACGCATCATTGATGGACCCGGATCCAGGACAAGAGTAAGATACCACGGATACGTGCTCGTAATCGTAAATAGAAAATATGTTATAGGCGGCGCTATACTCGTCGAAGTAATAATACATACATATATATATTAGTACTAACATTAAATCTCTAGATGCATTTATATACTGTAGGTCAACGGACCTTTCGAAACTTTGGCACAACCTCGTAAAAAGAAAAAGTCTTTGATACATGCGTGTTATATTTCCAAGAGAGTGAAAGAGTATTCATCGCATGTTGACCTATAGTGTCGATTTAACTACCTGTCTGAAAACGGGTCCGGCAACTCTCTCACAAGGCGTAATTTGTCTCGCGCAGAATCGCCGATCTGCGACTGCTGGCAATATAAACAAAGTTTCCACTCCCACTCTTGTCGATTTATTCATCTACCACTTTAAATTCAGAGCCTGTTGCTTTTTCAAATATATAGGAATTGATACTTTTTAGTAAACACGCATAAACAAATTCTATTATTCATTATTAATGTTTCTATAAATAAATTTTATTCTCAATTATATATCGTTCATATATACATATGTTTTTTGTAAATAAATATTATTTGTAATATTCTTTCAATTAAACATATTTATAAGATTTTTGAAATTATAAATAAATTAAATATTAAAAATAGAAGTCTTTTAAATAAGTTCAAAATATTCAAGATCATATTCATATTAATGAAGAAGAATAATCGAATTCTATTGTGATAATTATAAAACCGGCATCTAATATCAGGGAATACAACCTGATCATAAAATGAAAGCCTTGAAAAGTTATACGATATGTTCTGTGCATAATGATTCATAGTCGATTGGACTGACGTAACTCTATGCTACGGGATTGCTGACTGCTACAAAAAAACGTGTCGATCCTCTGATTCTGTTTAGGCAAGACACTTCCCGTAGAGCCAAATACGGCAATGCACCGTCATTACTTGTCCATTTTTGCAGTTTCATATTATTATTCAAAGTGTCTGATCATACTTAAGAATGATGAAAAATGTATGTAGATAACTTAAAAACGATACGATGGAAAATTTACCGTTATTTTATACATCGCAAGAGTAATAAATAAAAATCTTTTATCACTACAAAAATGACGTTTAAAAGCATTCTAAGTTGTTATCTAATGATATATTCATATGTTTAATTCGATTATTAAATCAAAATTTACTGAAATCTCCTGTACCAATTTTAGAGCATTGAATGAACTCATTCGATGCTATTTATTAATATATTTTTAGAATCTGTATTAATCATAAACTTTTGCACTAAACTTTATTTTAATTTAAGAAAAACCATATTGCGATCCATATAATTTATACCAGTAACTAAAATATTTATGAATAGTAAATTATAAAATGACTTATAATATTTATTATTATTTAATTAGTAAATTTAGATCATTATTTTCACATTTTCCATTTCTATAATTTTTATTAAATTAATTTTTATATTTCTTATGTCAGATCAATTTAAAGTTTTAGCAAGTGCTGCCACATACTTTTCTTATGAACTAATAACTACAGTACGGTCGATAATGCAGAAAAAAATATTCGATCGTTAAAGTAGAATAGAAGGGGAAGCTTGTAACACAAGGATGGTGGCGCAACGAGTCAGGGTTAGTTCATTTGAAAAGCGAAGCCAAGACCTAACATCAGTCGGGTGGCAACTGTCGAGCATGTGCGTGGTTCCTCGTGCTTGTTTAGTCGTGTCTTAAATCGCACATAGAACACAATTGCATGTACATCCTAGTATGTGAACAAACGACAGACAGTTCGCGAACATGTGATTTTGACAGAAAACATAATTCGTCAACGCTCGTTATTACGTGCGTGAAAAGTGAAGTTTTTCCTGCCCGGATATATCGTTACCCTGCAACAGCCTCATTCGAGGGGGTGGAGAATAATGTTCTGAGTCGTGAGCCACGCACATCATGGTTGCTAAGCACTTCACGCAGGGTAAGTTTTCATTTAGTTTTACTTTGCTGATGTTTCGTTTTTCTTACATAATTACGTTTCCGCGAATTTTCATCGATTTGATAAAATACAATAATACGTTTAAAAATCGTTGCATAGAAATGAAAAAATATATACATAATGTCCATGATACATCAATGCGATGCACAGTGGGTGGTGCAATTCTATGATGGTAATAATAATAATAGAAATAATGGTATAGAACTAGCAAGAGACGAGTTGAATTGCTTCGTCTCTATTATTATGATACTTTCATAGTTCGTGATAAAGTTCAGTGACATTGCGTAAAAATATTTGAATATCGTCACGTTCTTTTCTTTTTTTAACGATTATTCGAAAAATATTATTCGAATAGAGGAAGGAAAGAAAGAAAAACGTTAAATTTTTATTTTTAAAAAATAAAATTTTTGATAAAAAAACTATATATAAAAATATATGATAGATAGAATGTAATTATATGTGAACTTATAATTTAATTATGTTTTTAAATAAGCCTGGATGGAATAGTATTGACGATTATTCTGAAGGATAAGCTAAAACTTATGAGTCCGATGTCAAATTCGTGATAGTTTTTAAATTGTTTGTTCGATGTCTTATCGATCGACATTTAGCAATTTTATTTATGTATGTTTTAAATATATATATTTTTCTACATGAAATCAAAGATGAAAACAAAGAAAATAGGTCGAATCCAAAATTTCAATCACAAAATTCTTGATCATACCTATTTAAGATACAATTGTATAACTTTTTTTTTTTAATTTTTACAATATAATTTTTACAATATAACTTTTATTTAATAGTTTTTATTTTATAGAAAAAATTTCTTTATTAAAAATTACTAAAAATTTGTATATATTCTATGGAGCTTTTAATTTGCAATGCGACAAACGTGATGGTTTCTTGTCATGCAATCTTTAACATTATTGCGGATTATCTTTAATATCACTTCGTTCGCATGATAGATGTAAATGTCAGTAGTAATTTTTTTACGAAAATTTAACCAATAAAGAAAGTATTTTATGATATGCGATGATTTCCACTCTGAATCCGTCAACCTTTCCTTCTTCTATATATATCCGCAGTGCAGTGATACGTCCAGGGATTTCCATCTTCTGCTTCGTTTCTTTTCAATTCTTCTCTCATGCAAGTCAATAAAAAGTGCACATTTTTTTGTATTTTTAAATGAACTTTTTTATTCGTTACTTCTGCTATGTAATTTTATTCAATTTTAAAATTGATTGTAAATATCATTTAATTATTTCTTTCATTGGCCTATATATATTTTAATTTTTAATTCTAATTTACTAGCTCTTGGAAGTAAGTTTTCTTATATTAAAGTAAATATTCTTGTCAATTACTAAAGACAAAAAACTTCAAATTTTGAGAGTAATTAATTTGAGAGATGTATAATTTTGATATACATATAATTTTATATACATACATATATATATTTTCATTAAAAAGAAAAATCACAAAGATTGTTGAATATATAAAATATTTCATATACATAAAAACTTTCTTTTTTCTTTTAATATATCTATTTCTATACCAAGTAGGAAATACAGTCTTTTTGTTCGTATATAATCAGTATTTATGACATTTAATGTATACAATGTAAGTATATATTAACAGCAACTTGAGTTATCATCTCGTAGTATGATAAAACCACTTACGTTACAAATGTATGTGCGATCATATATTTTGAACTGGAATACAATACAATGCATTCAGTGATTTGGAACTGTGGAAAATTAATATTATGTTATTTGTAAATCTTGTATATTTTAAGAATTATGAAAATTTTCATTTCTGTTATTATATATTGACGAAAATTTTGAAAATTAAAATATTTCGAATTGATTTGTATGTTTATATAATAAACAGAAAAGAAATTCTTTTTAGGCGAGTATATAAATTTTTTTAATAATTTTGAATCTTTTTAAAAAATAAAAACAAATAAATAATAAAATTTAAATTTTTTTAATTTATTTAAAATAAATTGAATGATTAATTGGATAATGGTATTTATTTTATATAATAACACATTTTTATTAAAATACTCGTTTAAAATATATTTTACTAAAATATCTAAAATACGAGAATTTATATTTTTTATTTCAACCAAAAGAATAAAATAATTTGGTTAAATTTTTTCAATTCATTCATTTAAATTAAATTTATTAACAATATATAAATATACGTAATCAATTTCTTAATTGATATGAAACTGTTGATTATAATTCCCTAGATAGTTACAATATGTTTCTAAGAAGCAAACTTCACGTTAATCATTCGATATTTCGATTGAATCTAAGCATTCGATAGTTTCGATCTATGATGAAATGTAAAGATCAGTGAAATTATCAAAATATTTTTAACTGATTTTCCAAAAGTTTCTATCATTTACAAATCTAACTAATAACTCAAAATATATATATGGTGAAATTCAATTTCAAGTTATAGTTCACATATCTGAGAATTTTTCTATGGTGTACGCAACAGACATCTCGAAAGAGTGAGTCACAACAGCATCCTGGTAAAAGCAGGTTTCTTCGGAATTTCGTGCTCATAGAATGAATCATTGAATGTAAATATTGAAATATATATTATCATTTAAAATTATGAAATCACATTTCTTAAGGATATATTGATATTTATGATCAAAACATAACCTATTTGTTAAATGTTTTGAATTTAAATACAATTGTTTTTTGTGAAGTTAGATTATAGAATTTAGTATTACGTTTTTTATCTTGATTAACTCGATTTTCAAAACAATTGAAATTTCCATATACATAATAATCGATATGTGTGAAAATAATTCTATATAAAAACGAATAATTTATATATTCGGTAATACTTCGTACGCTTTTCGGGTAAATTAATACGTTGGTGTTCTGTATATGATAATGTGGCGAGTTAATTATTTCCTCCCGTTGTTACGTGTCGTCGACCTCCCTGAGAAACTCTTCGGGACTGCACTGTCGTTGGATCGTTGCACGAAAGCTTCGTCCTCGATCGACAGCATGAAGTTTCTTGAAGGTGACGCACCGTAAAAGGGAGACACGCAGCAAGAAGGACAAGTGAAGAAACAAAAAGGAACAGAAAATTAAATAAATTTATTTCTTACAGAGAAAGATAAATATGTGATGAAGAGAATTGAAATTTGAGAAACAAGTTCGGTAGTTTTTAATTGAACATGAAAAGAATATATTTTATAAATAACCATTAAAATCGTCTTATATCTTTGAATAATAATGTTGAATAATTTTTCAATGAATGAAATTTCGATTTCATGTTCCTATTTTTTTTATATTAAATTTTTATATAAAGTTATAGGTTATATAGAAATTTGTATATAGTTTTATTGCTAAAAAATTGATAATTGTTCCTATCTTTTTTTATATTAAATTTTTTTATAAAGTTATAGGTTAGAAATTTGTGTATAGTTTTATTGATAAAAAATTGATATATAAAAAAATATAATTATATATAATATAATTATATGAAATATGATATATTTTAGAATTCATAGAACAAAAACAAAAAAATTCCTTTTAGATTATTTTTTTAAATATACATATATTCATCTAGGGATTTTTTTTATAATTTCGTAATTAGAAAAATAGAATGAGAAGTTAAATTTATAATTTTTTCATTCTTTATTCAAAAGAAAATATATTCGATATTTTATTTCGAAATCTGTTATGCGTGATTCATATCTCATCATTTGAATTTGAATTTTATTATTTTTTTCATTTATGATTTTTATTGAAATTTGACAATGAATCATCCAATGAAATATCTTCAAATCTAATAATAATAATAATAATAATCATTTACAAAGATAAATAAAAGATTTTTTTTTAAATTAATGGTATATAAATATATTTTTGACAGATTATAATGAAATTTGCGTCAATCATAAAATATGTGAAAAAAAAATTCATCAAAAATCCATCTTTGTATCTATTCCTTTCGAGATTTTATCTCAGCTTCGCGCATTTCCTGTAAATATTGTAGGATCTTTGTCAATTTGGAAATGGATGGAAGATCCATTGATATGAAATCATTGATAAAATATTTCAAGTATGACAAAGAATATACAGAAAACAAGAAAAAGACGATCCATTTCATGTAAAGAAACGAGATAAACATTAATCGAAATATTATTTACAATCTAGGAAAATTTAATACGTTGCAATGATCTTCAAATTCGTTCATCAAATCAAATAATAATCTTTTCTTGCAAACACAGTTTAATCTTGGAAATTATATCTACCATATTATAATTAAGATTAAATCTAAATAAGTATATACATATACAATATGTATCTTGCAGATTCATTTTCCATTTAATATATCAAAATTATATCTTTTTTATTTTTCAATAATGAAATTAGCATTTTTATTTAAGATTAAAGCGTTAAATTATATATTTTTTTAAATATTCTCATCATAGATGATATTAATTCAAAAAGAAAAAATCTGATTGGATTGGAACATCATCTGTAATCATTGTGGCGAACCACGTGCTCGCGGTACGCAGGTGCTATAGCAGCAGCACTAGCAGCAGCAGCAGTGCACATACACCTGCGAAATACGTTACACCTGCACGTCAGCTGCTGTGATCCTATTTCTCCAAGGTCGTATGTCACGTGACTCCTCGAGGACCGCCTTGCTAACTACTATCGCGAAATTTAATATTTCATCTTGCAGACTCGGCCAACAATTTCTTTGACAATTTTTTCTGCTCGCCATTTAAGCAACATTATGGCACCATTTCCGGAAGAATTTTTTTCTCTATTTAATTATTCATAATTAATTTTTAAACTTATAAACTTTGAAACAAAGAATCTATAGCAAATTATATACCACTTTCATATTTTAACCTTTTTAATTTTCAGAGATGTTAGAGATTATACAATATAATGGCTCGGCCAGAAATAACCTACAACAGATCTATCTAATATTAATTATTATTTATCGCCAAATTGATTGGATCAATAATCTAACCATAAAATCGCAACTGAAAAAGATTAAAGACAAATTTTACAGCGAACGAATATATAATTGTAATCGAATATCATTTCAAAGATTAATTCTTCATCAGTAAACTGTTGATAAACCGCAATTGGAATACAAACAAGAAAAAAATCGCGTATGTGATGGTGAGGTACAAAGGATTGATTAATGAACCGGAGAAAAAAAAACAAACCGCAATTACATCAGAGACTACGATGTTTGGGGTAGGCGCCATTTACGTGATACCACTACACCCGGCTCGTCATCGCGAGAGCATGTTAATTAAATCGAGATTGTAATCGAGCAGCTGGAATCTTTCCTCGAAACTTTGTAACACTGATTCCATTGAATTCTTCGTGAATTATGAGGTGAAATATGCGTGTTATTTATGCGTTTTATTAATGGATTTGGAATTAAGATTTTTTTAAATAAAATTGCGGTAAAAGTTGTATTAGTTTTACTTTAGTGTTTAAATCGAACAGTTTTAAAAAAAATTTTGTTTTAATTTTATAAGCAATTTTATAATATTTATAATATTCATTATATAAATTATATAATGTATAATTCATCGATATCATGGAATTTAATTTTTAATGAAATGATGATTTTCAGAGTGATGATTTATAGAATAACATTTATTGATTACTATATTGCGATATTATTTCATATTATGAAATGATAGGATAAAGAACGAAATTTCGTTACATATAGTTCGTGTTTGATTCGATGCTAGTGGCTTTCTATTAACACCTCAATCACATTGAAAATTGACCACTAGAAGTGACAAGGAATCATCACGTACAGTATTGTCCATGCTTGAACAACAGGTGGTCAGAGAATTTACCAGGTTTCCATATCGCGTTCCTTTTAAGCGAACGAGATCAATGTTAAGTGTTCATCGCAGAGCTCGAGTGACCAACAAGTCGAGTGAAAAAGCTAAAAGAAATGAACTAGAAGGACATGGTATTCTCAATTTATTTCTAATTACTTGATAAAGAGGCAAGGATAAAAAATAAATAAATTCAAAAGAGATAAACATGTATCATAAAAAAGTTGGTTGAGATAATTCAATTATTTTACAAAAGATACAGTTTATAATAAAAATGTAATAAAAAAGTTTTTTCTTACAAATCTTTCTTCTTGTTTCAGGCTCGAGCCCTGAGTTGGGTGTCCCGGATATGACAGTCATCAGCGATATCGACGAAACGGGAATCAATCGAAACCTTCAAGTTCGATATGGAAGGGATCAAATATATGTATCCTTTGATCAAGCTTTAATTAATTAAAATTGTCTTATATCCGTAAGGTAAGGTTATCAAAGAAATTTGTATTGTAAATCCCTTAATGAAAAATCTTAATTGATTTTTTATTTATTTTTATTCTGAATATATTTTATATTATATTTTTTTCATGTATATCTAATTATATTTATTTGTTTGATTCTTTTAATATAGAGATTTGTTAAATGAGTTTGTGGTACGAATTACTACTTTTTTGTGACATCAAGGCAGATGTTAAAATAGAGATTGATTCACGAACGATTACAAAATTCATCATGTGGAATTCATAGTCTGCTAAACATGTTAGAGCACGTGTGAACCGCCTTGTTCCATTCGTCCAGAAGTTTAGCAAAAAACAGTGAACGGACGTCCGTTCATTTCGTAATTCGTCGTTAGTGCACTCTGAAGTTAGAATTCTTCGCACATTCCTACGAATAACTCGAATTCACGTTGTGCTTTTTCCTCCATTATTGTTGTTGTTATATATTAGGATTTCACATTGAAATTCTTATTCTTCAATTTTCAATTTTTAATGAAAACATTAAATAAGGAGGAAATTAAATAATAATAAGCAAGGAATCATTAAAAAATAATAGATACGAAATTTCGAGAAGTATATAAATTTTATGAAATAAATATATATACTTAAGAAACTTGAGTTAAATAATAACTTATTGGAATTGATAAGATTTTGATAAATTTAATTTTGATTCAGAGAATTAAGAGAATTGAACGAATATCATTGCGTAAAAGTATAAGCATTACGTACAACTTTGTATCTGATATTTAAAATAAGATATTTTTCAAAACACGACGACAAAATCCATCAGTGTTCAAAGTTTCGATAAAATCAGTGACCCGAACTTTTCTGCGTAAATACAAGTATCTGATCTATAATTTTTATTAATAGAATGATGAAATCCACCAATGTTAAAAGTTTCAATGAAATCTGATGAAATGGAAAATCTTATATGGTAAATATCCATTTGACCTTATAGAGAGTATTTTTCTAACCAAAAGTGGTGGAATATAATGCAATATTTTCTAAATATTCGATATCTAATATTACTTACCAACCATTTATACTATTTTTCTAAACAAAAGAAGAAAGAGACGTTGATCAAGATTAAGACGATCAAATAACTGCCTCAAAGATCTTGCATTCCCCCTTCATGCAATGAAGAGTATGAACTAGAGAGAAGAGACGCGAAAAATAATGAAGAATGATAGAGAGAACGAAAGGGGTTGAAGAAGGGTGAAGAAGTTAAAGAAGTGAACTATATGTATGAATTTTGTAGGGGTGGGGCGTTGCTCCCGGGTTGGTTGGTTGGTTGCCATGACAACAACCCCAGTCAGCTGGTGAACCACCCTAGGGCCAGACCCATTCATCCTCTTGGCTTCACCGACCCAACGACCGACACCGACACGACCCACTGTCGTTTCTTGTCATGCTTTAATTCGCACCCTTCTTCCTATCCCTCTCGGTTCATCCCTATGTCTGCGATCGGATGTGGAGAGAGCGACAAGACGGCCAAATGATCATCCGTACTTTCTATTGTGGTTCAATATTCATAGGATCTGCTATATATATATATATATACATATAATATCGTCTGGTCTTGAGCAGATATCGAGAAAAGTCTAAGGATTTGAGGGTAAAAAATCCACGACTTTTTTGTTAAATATCGACCTCTTAATTGGATTAGTTTTCCTCTTAATTGGTTTATCTGAGAAAAATAGCTAATTCCTTAGACTGAAAATATCTATTGTATCCCTGAAAATATAGGAGAAGTTTTGGTTTGAGTGGAAAAGTTAGTTTAGTAATAGTTTTGGGGTCTAGTTAGTTTTCTTTGTTACCAGGCTTCCTTTCTTTTTTACAACGAATAGTTATTCGCTTTTTTTGGTATCTTTTACACCAATTATTTTTTCTTCAATATCTAGACACAAAATAATGAATTTTCCTCTTTAAAGAAAAAATTCTTCTATAGAAAAAAATAATACAAAAAAATATGTATCATATGATATATTTTATATCTTATGTTTTTAAACACGAATAGATTATGATTAAGTCATTAACGAAACCGGAACAGTTTTAATCAATTGCGTAATTTTTGTTCACCTCGGTTCGGTATGGATCAAACACCGGAATTCAAACGCGTGATGCGTTCGCCTCGACGATTTAGGTCGTAGTAGTACTTGTTAGTGGACATTTCCTCGTGTGTCGATCGTTGCCGGTTTCGCCATGTGTAGGACGAAATGTATCGTTGTAAAACAGATCGCCCACAAGATCATGGATCACCGAGCCACGTTCAAGGAAACGTTCTTTGTTTCCTTATTCGCAATAATTGACATTTGATGCATTTAATTTTATCGTTTTTCGCATTAAGAATTTAGAAGAGGTTGTTGAACTTTTGATAGATTTGAATTGACAGTCGGGGTTTAATTTTGATAAATATAGGTGAATTAAATATTCTAAACTCATTATATGTGTTCTTAATGAAAATTCTTCGTTTTTTCATTCTCGGTTAATAATTTTTCTTAGCGTTGAATTGCATTTAATCAGCGAATGCGTAAGGCTCAAATAGCTTCAGTATGTAGTCACAGATCGTTCCAGCCTCTGCAGGAAGTTTAATTATCGGTTGATTGCAGCAAACGAATAAAACCGTGTATTCAATGACCAAACATCGTGAACATGTATCAATCAATCCATGTGTAATTAGTATAAGTAACTAACCGCATCCTGCAATTTCCACCATCGATTCCAAACAATCCATCGTCGAACAATTTCAATAGAAATAAAAAAAAATCGATATCCCAATACACGACGACTCAAATTTTTTCAATACCTTTAATAATTTATATCGAAATACTTTCGGATATGCTAACTGATAGAACTGATTGATTAAATCATATCTGAATTTATTATGTACACAATTGTATCGATTTAGCTCGTGCATTATATAAAGTAAATCGAATCTCGCAAAATATACATTGTCGTTCTCATTAATATTTAAGCAAATATCAATAATACCTTTTATCGATTAAATAATACATAATCTGAATCAAAATATAGAATATTATCTTTTCTTAGAAGTTGTTTAACATTTAAATATTTATTCAGTTCTTTGAAACATGTAGAATTTCTTCATTCAGAAAAGAGAATAAATTATTTTGTATTATTATTATTCGTAAAAATGATATGAATTATGATAAAAATAAAAATATATTTTCTACATACAAATGTGTACACGTAACTCCTCGAACTCTTTCTATCATATCGTTACACGTCAAAACTTTTTCTATGCTATCAAGAATCGTCTGGTTAATAGAACTATCCCGGTGTCTATCGTGATTCCTCCCAAAGGAGGTTCGATAGATCGTCGGTTGATTAAATGGCTGCACTGTGTTGTTGTTCGTCTTTGCGAGCTCCGTTTCGAGATCGCGAGATAACTTGAAACGGCACAGATAAAGTACAGTAGCCTCCACGGTGGTGAATACACGGGAAATAAATTCGGTCGGAGGTCAAAGGTTACGTTGTTCGTATATTGGAACGAGCGAATCGACAAATTTATTCCAGATTACGAAATTCAATTTTCGAAACGAAATTTAATCAGATCTTCGTGAAAAAGAAAAGACAAGCTACAATTATGAGCTTTCACGTTAAACGTGTTACTCTTTGTCTTCATAACAAGATTTTACATTTTTGGCTTACATAACATGTTTTTAAAGATTTTAAAATTTTCTTCATTAAATAAATAGGAAAAATCGGAAAAAAGCAATGTGTAATTGAATAACACTAGTTATTTAAATAATCATTGTCGTAAATACATGTTTTACAAGAGTCGTGAATAGAATGAACTCGTGCTCCGCCAATGAAATTTCCACTTACAAAGGGATAAAAAATAAAAAATAAAAAAAAGGGAAGACTAATCATCTCGTGAGACGAGAGCAAAATTATATCATCGTTTCTCAATTATCTCGTTTGATCAGGGACGATCAAACGACGAATATAATAAATTCCATTTAAACGAATCTCTCTCTCTCTCTTTCTCTCTCGCCTCCATTACGGAAAGGTTTGTGCCGGGCACGGTTGATCGAATCTCGTTAAAGTACCACGGGAACGGGAGTAATTACTTCGAAACCGGTACAGTTTTACCGTACCGTGGAACTCCTCTCTTCTGTCGCGGTTAATTTCGTTAGGAAAATTGAAAGTTTCGAAGCGAGCCATAGCCGTGTTTGCGGGGCCGCCTATCTCGTCGCGGTGGAAAACATCGATGGCATACAAATAAGAGGCTCGCGAGGATATCCATCCATGACGATGCGTGACACTTCTTTATAATCTCTTTGCACTTTGTACTTCGGTTGAATTTTACGAAATAATTCTGGAAAACTGAATGAATGGAGATGAGAGAAGAGATCTGGATTAATTTTAAGTAAATAGGAATGTGGAATGAAAATTTGAAACGAGCGAACGATCGATCGGTTCAAATTGATGTTAATTGAGAAAGAAGATTTCCTTTCAAAAAATAATGGACGAATCTTCTTCCATAGTTGGATAAAAAAATTTTCGAACACATTCAGAATTGAAACATAGCTGATCTCGGGGTAGACGAGATTACGAGGAAAAGAGAGAAGGATGAACGATGCTCGATCGGATAACCGGTGTTGCATCAGGGTGGCGAGGAGGATCTTCAGCTTCCGGTTTCGACGGGGCTAGGGTTAATCCGATATCCCGAAAGAGAAGCGACCTCGTGAAAAAAAAGAGGAGAGAAGGCGTTTGAGTATCTCGAATGAGAGGTGGATAATGGGTGGCCGATGAAACGTAGACGGTGAGGAAACGAAGAGGTGAAGAGTCTTATCCCTTTTCTTCTTTCTTTCTTTTTTTTTTTTTCCTCGTGTGAACGAAATGAGGAAGCTTCGATCCAAATATTGTCGACAAGCTCGGGGGAGCTTGTTCGAAATAACAACGAAATTTATATTTTCTGATTGCCATCGTGTTCCTCTGACGCCCACTTCTTTGTTCGTATTTAAAAAGAAATAAAAAATAAAGAAAGGAGAGAGAGAAAAATTTCACTGGACGATATCGTATACCGGAACTTTATGATAAAGGTCAGTTAGATGGGAAAGGAAACCAATGGAATATACAATGTACATATTATTATAAAAAATATATGCAGTTGGTTTCCTTTCTTACTATTTGATATTTCGGATTTGTGTTCTTGTATTATCACGTGAATTGAATCGTTAAAAAGGGGACTGTTATTGTGATGTAGCCGCACGTAGAATCGTGTATGTTTCGTAAAAGAATATTAAATTTTTGGGTCTTCACTGAACCGATATTTTTTGTTTACAAATGAATTTGTAGGTAATTTGAATAATTAAAATGTTAGAAGTTAGATTAAAAATTATTTAAGGTTAGATTAGGTCTGGAAAATTTTATTTTTCGATTATGGAATATCATTTATTCGCATCTCGTTCACGAAATTCTTAATCGGCAGCATTTAAATTAAACGGATCGGGTTCGTTGCCTCTTTCCACTCATCGTGGCCTAATTCGCGTATCGATAAATCGGGTTTCTCGAAAAACTGCCACGTTTCAGGTCTCGTATAATCCATCTCCAGCCTTATATTCTTCAGCTTCGCTAGAGGTTTCAAAACACCGCTAAAAGGTGGCCGAGCTTCGGCCTCGACGAAAGCAATTGAAGCAGAGCGGCTAAGAGCGCTTTGCCACCGAGAGGTTAATGAGAGTGTACCATCCTCCGCCTCGTGACTCTCTATTTGTCGCTTGTGATACAAAAGAAAATGCATAAAGAGATCGCGTAATCATTATCGACGCTTACGTTTTAATTGAATATTTTCTACTTTAATACGCATTTTCCTCAAAGATTTTTTAACATATAGAAAGACACGATACGAATACGATCCAATATCGTAACGAAGATTAAATAAACTCGTCAAAGAGCAAGAATAATTTACATTTAACTCTCTTGAGAAGAAGAAAATGTATCATGCATTATTCAAAATGCTTTTGATTATTTTCACTTAGAAATTCATTGTAACTCCTTATAAATTTATTCTGCTTGCACTGAAAAAATTTTATTTAGTCTGATTAAGTAGAACAAGAATACAAACATCTGGAAATACGTGATCCATCATCGCTGAGATTTATCGAGTACGTATTCCAACCCTATGCCTGTCAAAGTCGTTCAAGAGAGCCTCTCCACGTCTCTGTAAAAACAGATCACGTGTAATATAATCGACGTTTGCCTTCGCTGATTGCCTTCATTGTCCCTCATATTTGCCCAATGTTATTCATTAATTTACTTTAACAAACCAAGTTCCGAAGATATCTCATCTTCACGAAGAGAATATTAAACTTGTGCCCACGTTTCGTCTCCATCTGATAAAGTAGCGGATATTCCTTTTCGGGTCAGTCTTCTTTCAGGTCACCCGGCTCGCCTGTACACACACGGGGGAGTTGCGTTTTATTGAAAATTTCATGCTCTGTTTGTCCGGCGCGCGCGAGATCGTCCTTCCCGGTTTTTGGGTCAGCCACCCTGTTTGCGACGTGTGTCTGTTGACCCTCGAACGGCCGGATACGAACGACCGTCATTAGGTTGGCGCAGTGGAAATGCGGACTCGAGCCGAGATCGAGTCGGTGATCGATAGTTTGCGATTCGAGCCGAGCCTTTTTTACCTTTTCCTTTGAAATTAACCTTTTGATACGAGTTTTTCAAAATTTCTCTTTTCAACTCCTCTTTCCCCCCTCCCCCCTTTGATTGTTGGGATTATACTCTTTGAGATTATATTTTTACCTTTTACCTTTGAAATTTTTTCCTCTTAGCTTTTGAAACCTTTTTGTTTGAATTCCTTTGATCGTTTCTTTTTTTTTTTTTTGGTATATCTTTTTCCGAGATTTTTATCCTTAACCTTTATTTGTTTTCAATATCTCGTTTCATCAGATATCTGTTTCGAGATTGTTTTTTATTCGGACGAAGATAATAGCGTTGAATGCTTGATATTATCTTTTAATTTAATGGATCTTTTAACGCGTTATTATTTCTCGTTAAAAATGAGCGAACGATTCAAAGGAAGATTGTTCTTTTATAAATTCTCTTCAACGTTCATTTCGCCGATTAAAAATTTCGACGGATTATTCCAATGAAACGAAGACACTTTAGAGATTCGTTACTCTCCCTGTATAAAAAAAAAAAAAAAAAAAAAAA
>NW_006263385.1:148503-151185 GCF_000469605.1 Apis dorsata
AGTGGATAAAAAAGAAATGATTACATTTCCATCTTTTGAAGCGCTTTTTCAACCGGCTGTTTTTACTTCTACTAGCAAAAACCGTAACTAAAGATAAATAGGCTTGAGTGGCGATTTTCTCTCGGTTAAAGGGTTCGATATAGCGATTTCCTCGTATTCTTTCTCTCGTCTCTGTGACGACAATTCTACCGTTAAATTTTGTCGAAACAGGTCTGGCAATTGATTGGCTGATTCAGCTTCGATTGCAGGAACAAATGCCAATAAATTCAAGTCTTCGTGTTCAAACTCGATAACGTTTTTTTTTTTAACAATATCTCATAAAAATAAAATAAAACGTGAAATTTTTTTTAAATTTTAAAGATTACATTTCCTGTGCACGTTAATATTCTTTGAAAGGAATTTCATGGATTCCTCTTTCGGTACGATTCTCTACGACCGACCAGAGATTAATATCGTCAACGACAATGGAAGGAAATGCGGCTGTCCATAAGGAATTTCCTGCGGATAACAGATCTGTATTTCCTTTTTCTAAAATGAAAACTGAGTTCCTGATACGTTCCTGGGGATCGTTATCTTTTTTAATTTTTATTTTTATAGATTTTTCAAAAAAAAAAGTTTTTTGACGTAATCAAATTTTAATCGCAGTTGGCACGAAATAATATCTTTGAAACTTCTTCTTCTCCGAATTATATTATATATCTCGTTTGAATTTGACTTATCATTTTAGATAATTTCAACGAAGTTTTAAACTCGACATTACACCAAATCTCGAAGTATGTTTAACATTTGAAGATATCAAAATTTTGATAAAGTTGACCGACCTTGCCTCTTTCCAGTTTAAATATTCTTTCAATTTAGAGATTTGATTAGAAGGAAACTAGAAAAGAGGATTTCGAATGAAACATTTGTTTTCAAGAGATTTTTACGGGTTATTGCTCTTTTAACGACTTCTTCTTTCCGAGTTTGATATGTCGAGGAGGAATTGGTGAAGGAATAACAAATCGAGGATGGTCTTTGTCCTGTCACTTTCCATCTTTCTTTCGATCGATGAAGCTGTCTTTCTCCGTCAGGGTAACTTCTGTAAACGACAAGATAGAAGGCCACCTTTACATCGCAATAAAAGAAGAAATATTTGCCGGTGGATAGAAAGGTCGAGGACTAAAATAGACGTAACGCCACCCTGTATGGAATAGACTGGTGGAAAAAGCGCCATCAACCTCCCTGCTTTTCGGCAAAAGTGTACGAGAAAAATACCAAAATTAATCTAAAATTACTCAAAATTCTTCTCGCAGAATTTTTTCGAATCGTTTTGTCGAAATTATTCGATAAGAACACAATTCTTTAAAAATTCTGTATATAATTCTTGAAAGAGGATCATAAGTTATTTCTTCTTTACTATTTAAATTAATATTTTCATCACATAGAGAAACCATACAGATAGATTGCACTCGTTTCAAATAATTTTCGTAAATTTTTACCTGTCCTTTCCATTCGAATAATTCCAATAATTCCAATATTTTTCCAAATTTCTTAACGCACAAATGACAAAAAACTCAGATGTGCACAGTCGCGAAATGTAACCCATCTCACCACCAGTTCCAGAAGCAGACTATTTGGTGTGGGGAGGGGCACCCTGTCGTTCCAAATGTTACAGAAGGGTGGTACGGTTATATAGGTGTATTATCCCCTTTCTCGCTGCAGGCATTCATCCGTGAGTCATCCGCCCCGGGTGTGACGTCATTTCGACGTCCTCCACCCCATCGGAGAAATCCACCATCGAAAGCGTGTCATCGTTCGATTATTATGCAAGGGAGAGATTCAGGAATCGTTCGATCGTCCTCTCGAGAATTCTTTCGTTCGTTGCAACCGATAATTTTCGTCCCTTTTTTTTCCCCCGTTAATTCGAATGAAGATATCATACCGACAATATTCTGACAATACTCGATATGGAGTTGGATGGAAAGAAGAAGGGAACTAGCAACTCGAGACCATTCGGTAATTCGAGAGATCGTTAAAATCGTTTCGCGTTTCTCAAGTGGCGCAAGCTCTCTCGACTTCCGCTTCCTACTTCTCTATAGACCACGTTCAATGCGTTTAGCTGTCGAGACTCGCTTTTCTTCTGCCTTAAGCAGGGTAAATTGCGAGACAATCGCTGGAAAACACCGTATTCGTACACGGTGGAATATAGATAGATTTCGTTCGATTTTTTAGAATCGATTTAAATTGGTATGTGTAATTAAAATTAGTTAATATTATGCTGTTTGAAGATAGTTTTATTTAACAAACGATTAATATTTTACGTTCATCATTGTTATTCAAATTGATTGAATTTGACGACAGATTGTCACCAATTGTGAATGACAGAGGGAGTGAATTACGATGGGGTGAGGATGTGAAAGAACCGAAGGAGGAGAAAGAAACGTTTAATTGTTGGGGAGGAAATCGATATTTTAATTCGTCCGTTTCATTTCTATATTTGGATCGATTTAATTGTTTTTCTTTCTTTTTTTCTTTCGTTTGGAGAAAGCATGTTATCATAATGATGCGTTTCGATTTCTGGGGCAGGCGTAGGTTGGGTAAAAATAACACGACCCATGGTATATTGGAATAGAAAATATCAGGCCATGCTTCGAACATTTTTCCGTATGGACATGTTTTAAACTGGAATTGGAAAAAAAAAAA
>NW_006263385.1:151215-154220 GCF_000469605.1 Apis dorsata
ATGCCAACTATAATAGTAATATAGTTTGAAAAGTAGTTTTTTATGCATTGAATATATTTAAACACTTTTATACTTTTTCTACTTTCGTACGTATGACCATAAGATCAAAGATATTACAATGCAAACTTTTCTTTTATAACAAGATAAAGAAACATGAAAAAAAAAAAAATGCCAACTATAATAGTAATATAGTTTGAAAAGTAGTTTTTTATGCATTGAATATATTTAAACACTTTTATACTTTTTCTACTTTCGTACGTATGACCATAAGATCAAAGATATTACAATGCAAACTTTTATTTTCTACCAAGTTAAAGACAAATGAAAAATTAATAACTATGTATGTACGTAACACGTGGTGAATGAATGTGTCGAGAACGTTATCATTTATCTTTCACTTCGTTAAATATTACAAATATACAAATTTCATAAAGCAGTCGGAAAATATAAAAAGAAGAAAATACCGACACGCGTTCACATTGCTGCACCACGCGTGACGTCACGCTCAGAATACAAGCCCCAATTGGGAATGCATGTCGCATTATCATTCAAGGAGGTTCACGAGGTTGGAGAATGAGAAATAATGCCGTCGACACGGTTCCTTTCAGCTACAGGTAAACACAACCTTCCGCCTCTCTTTTTTTCCCTCTTCCCCCTTCCTTCTTTTTTTTTTCTTTTTTCAAATTTCCATTTCTTCCTTTCTCTTCCTTCGTTCATTTGCATCCCTCAGATTAATAGACGAATGGCTGAATGCATCAGCGATTTAACGAGTCGGCGCACCGATAATTTTCCTTGACTTAGCATTACGATTATTCGACACCAGACGTATACCGGATCCATATTGGTGGCTGTGAACCCCTACAAAGAAGTGGACTTCTACACGAACGTGAGTAAATTGGAATTATTGCGCGTGATTATCTTTTAAAACGACCTGCATTTAAAACGAATGCTAGATTCTTTTCTTTTATTCTCCCTTTCTCTTTCTCTTTCTTTCTCACTTTTTTTTTCTTTTGTACATTTGGATCGAAACAATCGATTCGATTGTACGGAGATTGTGAGACGAAAGCCTGGCTCATTGTACGATTGGGGATAATTGGCGTCATTGAGAATACGAATTATGGGGTAGCATATGCTTGAAAAACTCAGGGGTGGAAATAGTTAGTGTTTTTTGTCTTTTTCATAGGAAAGCAATTTTTTTTAAATTTAATGCAATGTCACATCAAAGTTGGATTCGTTACTTGATTTTGAGGCACGTCACTTTTTAGATATTTTAAAAATATTATAAGTCTATTTTTTGATTTTTTTTTTTTTTTAAATAAAATTTGTTATCTACTTTTACTTCACTGCTTTATCGTTTTAGAATTATTTTTATATTTTTTTTAAGAAAAATGTAAAAAAATATAGGATATAGATTAAAAAGCGATACGGCAAAATTAAAGTGACAAGCATCGTGCCGCTGTTACTAAAATGCGCAATTATTTACGCACTTCCTGCGTCAAATGTGTGCAGGAAGTGGCGTCGAAGAATAGCAAATATTAAACACGGCGGCTGCCTCGAAGAACAGAGAAGGCTGCACGTGCCCCCATCCCCTCTTCTTTCGAAGTAATAATTGGCTTCTCCTTTCGGTATACAATTAAGAAGTTGGTCATAAATTTCATGAAAGTTTTATTATTAAATTGTGACCATGAATCTTTTTGGAATTTTTAACAATAATTTTTCCTTTTTATCTTTTTACTATTAAAATAAATCTGGCCATCATTTTCTAGTGCTATTTTGTAGCACAAATTTTACAAAAATCTTGTTGTACTTATAATAATAATATAATTTCGATTAAAGTATTGTATTATAAAATATTTTTGAGTCAATCCAAATATAAAAATTATTTTTTTATTATTAGTTTTAATATAAAGATGATATTGAATTGTTATACTCTATCATCATATAAGAAAGAATAGTTATAAAAATATAAAAAAAAATTGGTAATTTATGATTGATATTGTAACAATATAAAGTTCTTATCAAACTTGTTTCGTTAACACGCAAAACGCGCGAAGACAGGACGGCTTTATCGTATTGGAAAACAGGAAACGGAAACCGCAACGTGCTTTCGTAGTGATATCGCGAAACGACTGATCAACTCTTTGAAAAGGTTTTCTAGGTCACATTATCGATCTATCGGTGTAAATCATTTATTTTTCCAGCCAGTGAAAACACCATATTTTCCCCCTTATTTTTTCGTTGTTTCCATAAACTATTATTTTAAACTATTATCACTTCAAATTATTCGATTATTTCCAAGAAATATAATTTCCATATATATATATGTATATATTAAATTTATAACATTATACATTTTTGATGTTCTAATTGCAAAAAATATTTGTAAACAAAATTATATTTAAAAAAGAGAAAAAAATTCCAATCTCTGCATATAATCTATTATCTATATATCACAAAAAAAATTTTCATTAACAAAATAAATTTTTGCGAGATAATACACAAAGACTTTCGCGATCGACTGTACTTTAAAATATATTGCAACTCGAATTCAAGACACCTTATACGTGGCGAACGTGTTAAACCACTTTCCACTTTCATAATTCAAAAATATTCCCACCGTTCTCAAAAAAATTATCTATGCGTTACTTTCGAAAATATTCTTGCTTCCGATAACCAATGACAAATTGGTCTTTCTATCTGACCTGAAAAAGGCGGGGATTTCGAACTTGGCAAGCGCATATCCTCGATAATCGTGCATAGCTCGTCATTTTTCTCCTGTTTCTCATGCGTGCGTCGCTTTTTAATCTCTATTTCGAGGCGTGCGAGCATCGGGCTTAAAACCATTGGCGGCGTTAACGCGTATATCAGCCTGGCCAGTGAATTAGGGTGCGCAGCCTGCGCGCGAGGACTTATTTCGGGATCGAGTGGCAGCCACTTCGTACGTAAATACGGGTCGCCGACAGTGAAACGGTCCTCGAACGGCATTCGACCCTTCGAATATCGTG
>NW_006263385.1:154457-157497 GCF_000469605.1 Apis dorsata
GGCGTCGTGCTATGGAAAAGAGAGAGAAAAAATAAAATAAAACGAAAGGGTTACGCGATTAAATCAAATTAAGGCAATAAAAAAGAAAAAAAATAACGGTACAATAAAATTTATTCCGAGTCAGCGATTTAACCCTTTCCACCTGGTCGAAGTCGTATGACCCTCTTTTATTTTTTTCTATTGTAAAGATTATATATATATATATATAAAAGATTACATCATTTCAGTCGTATAATTTTTTTAATCTTTTCTTTTAAATAAATGTTCTATAAAAGAATTAATTTTTTTTTAATTTTAATGTAAAGGATTTTTATTTTTAATTTTTTTCTATTTCTGTGTATAATTTCTTTTCATATCATAGAATTCTGTATCATTTATCTTATTTTTTTATATTTTCTATATAATTTCGAAATTTTTAATATAAATGATATTTATTATATAATTTTATTTGCTTGATTCGAGTAATCTTTTAAAGAGATTTAGTATAGTATAGTATTTTTTCCGTGATTCATGTTCAACTGGTTTCCACGAGTTGTCTGTTATAGATTCGATGGAAAACTGCTTTGATGTATAACTCGTGTCTCTACATTAATCGTGTTCTTTTGACTTTATGAATTCGCGTTGTACATACCAAATGAGTCACGTTTTGAAAAGAGGTTTTGAAAAGAGGTCTTTTGAATAGATCTTTCTCGATAAAACTTATAATAAAACCAAATATTCTGCTAATTAATCTCTACCTGAATTCTTCAAACGTTCAAACTGAATTCAATTATTATTATTTATTAAAAGAACAAAATTCAAAAACTTCTTTTCCTTTTAAATATTTTATCTTATTTCTATCTATTCTATTTATATTAATTTACACATTCAATCTCTATCTTTTATTTAAATTACTATTTAATAGAAGAATATAAAAACTTTCTTTTTTTTTTTAAAACAAATTCAAAATCAATAAAATCTCTTCCATAATTTCTAAATATTCAATCTTTATCTATTTTCAAAAATAACTATTTAACAAAAGAATATAACTAAAAATTTCCTTCCTTTCTTATCTTACTCTCAAAATAAATTTTTCTCTTAGAATAACAATGTTTCCAGAATCTAAGAGGGCGTTGTCTCTGGCAAGAAAATTCCAAGTAACCTCTGTTTCCAAAGATATGAATAATATACATTTTTAAGTGAAATATATAACAAGTAGAAGAAAAAGAAAATAAAGATTAAAATGTGAAACGATTGTATATATACGATAGATCGGTAATTTCGAAGGTCAGCCGGGGTACCAAACGAGGACCCCTGGCTGGCAAGAAGGAAGAGGGTGGCTCGGTGTGGTGCACGCCCCGTGTTATTGATCGGGCTGGAGCGCACATCGGATTCGGAGACTCGTCGTGGTTGCCCTGGAGCCTTCGGTGCCTCGTCCTTTCCTCTCGTTGGCGACGGTGCCCGGGTACCCATGTCGATCCGCATAAACCTATTACCGATTCTTTTCTTCTAGAAATTCAACGTATTCGATTGGATATTGAATATGACATACGGTTAAAAATAATTGTACACGAATTAAGGATAAAGAATTATTTTTACCTTGAATTTTAAATTTAACTTGACTTATTTTATATACTTTTGATTCATAGATATATTCATATAAATGAAATTATTTGACTTGATTATGTGTAAAGTATTTGAGTTGATTTCAAGTGAATATCTAATAGAATTCATTCAAAAGAAATTGTATAATTGAAGTATAATTGAAAGAAAGAAATTCTTTACTTAAATACTGTTATTTTCATGGCAATTCTTACAGTTTATTGTCTTCTAATTAACAGGATCTATGCCTATTAATCCACTTCTCTCGATCGTTAGCCTAACTCATAGAAGGAACTTGGGAATACAGTTAGCAGGTCTCAACGATCTTAATATGTAAGGATAATTTTGTGGTAATTGAATATCGGTTCTCCTCGTGAACGATGTCGTGTTTTGATTAATCGTCGACCACCATGATATCTATCTTGGATAGGACCAGGATAATTTCCGCTGCCACTTACGAACCGCAGTAACGTCTTACATCATACCTAATCCTGATTTATCATTGTTATCAGATAACTTCAACATAATAGTTTCTGAAGTATTAAAAAATTGCATCAAGTCCTAAAAAGTAAATCACATAGTTATAATTATTATTTGAAAAAGATTTTTAAAAGGATAATTTCCGCTGCTATTTAAAAACCACGATAAATTTTACACCATATCCATTCTTGATATTTATCATTATTAGCACGTAACTTCAATGCTAATAGAGTTCTTGAAATTTTTAAAAGGCTATGTTAATTTTCTTCAGAAATTAAATCATTCAATCGAATAAATAGTATTTCAAAAAAATTTATAAAAGAAACGAAATAATATTAAAATATACGTTTCATAAAAGAGAGACGATAAATAAATTGAAGAAAGAATTGATAAATGATATTTAGAAATATGTAAATCGGGTCAAAAAACTTTTTAGTTTATCAGTATCTTTTCAAAAACAAAGGAAACTGGAGCATCTCGATATATTTTTTCATTTGCAGTATAATGCAAACGAAGGTATATTCTAGAGAGAATATTTTTATTTCGTTGTTGCACATTCCGTATTATTTATGCTTCTATCTTCCTTTCATTTTTTTTTTCTTTCACTCATATTGCACGAACGATTAATCCGACTGTTTCGAAGTAATCAACCGTACTGGTTTACGTCAAAGACGATCATCCAGCAGTAACTGGACCGCCAGTATGTGTCGTCATTAAGATCAGACCTGCTGCAGGCTGTTAGATCGCTCCATTTTGTTCCAGGTCTTTTCTATTTTACGCCGTTTTACCGGCTGTGGTTTTGTTCGTTCGAGAAAACGAGGCGTCCCCCTTTTTCTGGAGCCGTCTCATTCTTTGGTTTGAAGAATGGGCTCTGCTCACGTGACCACCAATACCTCGTTAGGTTTCCATGCAAATAAGATGTAGATCTCTGTTCTCACGTGTATAATTTCCATCATTTCCTAAAAAAAAAAAAAAAAAA